>NC_091540.1:64747037-65049444 GCF_042242935.1 Bactrocera oleae | reverse complement strand
ACTGCGCGGAATTGCTTAGCGCTCGAGGGCTCAAAGCGCAGCACAGAGCTTACTCTTCACTTAACTTACTTAACTTCTACAACAACAATTTGTTCTAAAAGACGCTAGTAGTCAATGTTAGCAGACGTCTTTTTACAGCTAAGAAGTAAAGTAGATATTTTCGTATGATTGTTGCTGTAATAACAGCCAGCGCTCCCAGTTGTAAGCGCTGCTCATTAGTCGGCGCTGCTCACTCGGCCGCTCCGGAGTTTTGGGGCGTACAAGGAAGTAGTTAGCCGCTGCATTCTACGCTGCCGCCGGGGTTTATTTCATATGTGGATACGGAGACGTTTAAGTATCTGCTCATGCATTGCGTTATTGCCTAAACTCGCCTAGCCGGTAGCCGGTCTTTGGTGGTTGCTTCGCAAGCGTAGAGGAAAACGAAAATAAAAATATATATTTTTTAATTTATTGCCGGAAAATTGTTAGCCGCCTTGCGTGTTAACGACTTCGACACGCATTTTAGCTGCCACATTCGCGTGTCTTCCGTCTGGTAGACTATATTGTTACACAACTCGGCGATTTTCCGAGCTTTGCCATAATTTTTTATGATTTTACGTAATTTCTATTAAATTTATAATAAACCTTACACTTCCCTCTTTTTCTTCTCTTCGCAGCTCCAATTTCATTGCGAAAAGTAAAAGTCATTCTGCCATTGTCGCCGCTGCACAACCTTCGACCGGCGGCATACCCATTGGCATTGGCCCTCAATTGCCACCATTCGGTAGCGGCGGTTTTGTCAAATTACGGCATGTAGACAAAGCACCAGAACAACAACAGCAACAAGAAGAACAGCAACCAGGTGCACAGCATCAATCCGCCGCTGAGTCAAATCGCAGCAACTTACCCAACGCACAAAGCGTACAAAACTTACAAGAAGAAGAAGAAGGTGAGGCCGCGCAGGCGCGTAATCCCACTGCTTTACCGGCATTCTTACAAGGCGGTCTTCGACGCAGCTTAACAGAGGTGAGTGAATCGAAGTGTGAGTCATTGGCAATTAAATTTGGTGCGACGAACTTCAATAAAAAATACTGATTATATATACCTATATATATATATATGTACATATGTATTGTGTGTACATATAAAAATCTTGTGAAATGTGAATTCAGTGATCCATATCGAAGAACTGTGAAACTCAGACAATGAAAAATAAAATTTTGGTGAGTCATCATCAAACCAACGGAAAAATGAAGTGGGAAATCCCATATACATGTTTCTACGCTTCACTTTATGAGCAATAATGCTGCCGTTGGAGCTGCCGTAAGCCTGCTGAAGATTGGAAAATTTGTCAGTTCCAATGATTAATAAGTGTTTTAGCTTATCTTGCGGAGCCAACCTGTGCAGGAGCTTAACTGATCTCCTAAAAAATATCCGCTTTAAGCGACCACTGAAGCTTGTGACTGATTATGACCCGAAAAAAAAATGTTTGTGGTAGAAAAGTATTATCTAAATTCGAAAGTGGAAATTTACTTGTCAAATAAAAAAAAAAATCGCTGGTGGAGAAAATTTTCGAAGTCAAGAAAAATCGCTGAAATATTTCTAAAATATGCGATTACTGGAAGAGTACATTGACACAGGCAACTTTACTAAAAATTCTCCCACAAATTTCAAGTATTTTCTCTTGTGATGGCGGATCTTAACACGCGTTTTCTTAACATGAATGTGGACTGGAACCTATAAATTATGCACTATTCGGCTTAGCGTTACGGAAATTTTTAGAAAAACTTGCATACACCCCTTACCAATCAATCAACTAAGACAGTAAATGTCTTTAAATTGTTTTATTTAAATTTGGTATCCCCTCACAACATATACGAATGCATTAAATTTAATTGAAGACTCGGGGCATAACTGAGACTAAGGAATGAAATACATCAGGCATGAAGTATTGGTCCCGAGAAAACTGTCGGCGCTATGGAAGCTTTTGCTCTTTCCGGACAACAAGTGTAACCGTGAAACTACTTCATAGCGGTGTTTTATGATGTTTAAGCATAATCCGAAAGAGTTTCTGTGTAGTGTAGTGACCGTCGACGAAACATGGAAACATCAGAAACCAATTAACAGTTGAAATAATTTTTTTCTTTTGATTTTACCCTGCGTACCTGCTGCAAAGAAAGCGCTGACTTTTTATCGTACAGTACTCCGTGATAACGCTTGCATAGTATTCGAAAACAGTCTTTTAAAGAAAAAGTGGTCGGAAGTGACAACGAAAGATTTTTCGTCTTTTGCATATCATTTTACCTATTTTCACTCATTAACCAAAGTTTGATTTGAATTACCCAATAGAGATCTCAAGCAAACTATTTTCCTTTTTCTTAGGTCATGGGTCCGGATCAACGCACAATTACAGTCGGTTGTAAGACAGGTTCGATCGCCGATCGGCTTGCGGCGCTGCAAAAGAGCGGAGAGGATGATTGGAAGAAGAGAATCTCACGACGTGACGAAGTCGATGAAATACGACGGGAGAATCTAGTAAATGTGAGTCGAATTTTTTATTACCACTTTTATTTAACATAGGAGTATATATAATATATATATATATCGGCCCCATAAGTGCTTGTGATGTAATCGTAAACAAACAAGAATAGCGGTGTAAAAATGTTTGTTGTAATGTGTGATAATGTAAGAAAAGTTCGGGTCTTAATTTTTTTCGCGGTTCTTATTTTTCCTATGCTTTTTTTTTAATTTTTTGTTTATTTTTTTTATATTTTTGACTCTATTGCACGCCTCGTTAGCCCATTGTTGTCAGCATGACAGCTGGTGTGAATGCGGTAAATGCGGCAGTAAGGCACAACAAAATGCCATAAATAAATAAATAAGCAAAACTGAGAAAAAAAAAACAAAGCAACCAAAAGCTAAACAATAACAAATATGTAACACAGAAAAGGCGGCAACTACATAACCGATTCGAATTGTTGTCTGCAATATTTATGTACGTTTGGTCATATGCGGGTGGCGGTGGCAGCGCAGAAGTCAGTCCGCCAGCCACTAAGTCTCCCGTTCCGCCACCGTCGCGCCCACAAGTGACGCGTGTCATGTGAAACTCTATAGTGCCCGCTAACGACGCATTGTTGTCGCCCATGAAAAGCTGAATGGCAACAATGGCAGACAAGCAGTCAACTGCAGCAGTAAAAGTGTTTCCTTGTTGCAAACAAAAACAACAACGCGAAACGAAAAAATGCAGCAACAAATCCACTTTACAGTAGCAAACGACTTTTTTGCAGAGTTGCATGGGGTGGCAGTGTGGTGGGCGCTTATTCACACGTATGTATGTATGTATGCGAGCGCTTGATATTCCGTTGCGCACGCGCAGATTTATGCCGCACAAAGCGCTTCATTGTTCGTTTTGTTGCTGCTAACTGTTTTTTATTGTTCTCTTCCTCGTGCTCCAATTCTTTTGTTGCATCATTTTTTACCTCATTTTTCTTACTCCACACTTTTACTGAAAGCAAAAGTGTCACAAATTAAAAAATAATGTCTCTATTGCATTCTTCTCTCGATTACTACATTGTTTTTGTGTTCTTTTGTCATTCTTGTTGCAGAAATATCTTAACGCAACTTTAAAAGCAACTTCACTTTTAATTAAGTAATAACCGTTGGCTTTGTGCGTCAGCGTGTGACTTTAATGCGGACATAAATTCGTAACAAAGCCGAGAGCAAGTCCCAGACATATTTGTTGTTGCTATTAAGAGTAAGGGTCGCATTACAAATAGATTCGTGGTAGCATTTTTGGTAGCACAGTAAATTTCCTACAAAACTATGAGCTTTGCTATTGAAATTGTTGTTTTTTCACTGAGTTATAAAATTCAAAAGAAAAAACAAATTTGCCTTAAAATAGTCAAACTTCAACCGTTAATATCTTTTAAACGGTTAAGTTTACGAAAAAACCGTAAGAGACGATTTTGTAGAGCATTCAATTTCCTACAAAAGAAAAAACGAGATATGAATCTTTCTATCCGATCATAAGAAAAATATAAATAACGGTAAAGCGACGGACCTTCCCATTGCAATTAAGAGCTGATACTTGGAGAGCCTTTCTTAGAGGTGTCTACCAACTAATTTTTCGGAAAACCAAGCGAAAAAAACGTTTGATTTTTTTCCCCCATATATATATACATATGTATGTATGTGTATGCAGAAATGCATTTTATGTGAATTACGGTTAGGAAAGAGAATTGATGCCATAAAAGTAAGAATGATTTAAAATAAGCTGCTGAAAAAACTCATTTAGTAGTTAAAGAATAGAAGTTCTGTAAAATTCTGCTATATTATTATCTATGTATATAATCTCAGCAAGTGAGTCAAGGTCATCTTTTACCCCAAATCTACTATTGTTATTCGTGCGAAAGCTGTCTTAGTAGAGAGGCTTGGAATAAAGATAAAAAATTTAAATATCAAGAGTTGGACTTTAGTAGTGCAAAATAATTCTCACCGAATTTTAAGACACTCGAAGGACGAAAAATCAGTTACCATGCTAAAAAATGTGATTTTTCCAAATAAACGCATGTACATTTGAGAATTTTGCATAATTTAATACCCCGACCATTTTTTTATATTGATTATTATTCTCCTGCTTTTAAAAGCCTCCGCAAAAAATATCTTACGGTGAGCAAAATATCTCTGGTTCAAATTATAGGTATATAATAAAAAAAGTTAAGAATTTATTTTCTGGATAGATAAATACAGTTAATAAGCAAAGGAATAGTATAAATTTCGAGTTTCGACAGTTGCGCCTTTTTATATTTTTTCGAAAGTGTCTTGAAAAAATAGAAATATTTGTCAAAAATCGTATTACATAGTTCAATTGAGGATTATATGTAATAAAAATTGTGTATAAATGTCAAAATAATCGTTCAACCATTTCGGAAAAATTATGCTCGACGAGCCTAAAAAACCGTTTCGAGAAAAACTCGAAAATTCAAAACAGCCATAACCTTTTAAATAGTTGAAAATTTCACGCCTGCGAGATTGTCCAGTTTTCGCAACAATCAGGCTTTTCGACTTCAAATTTGACGAGAAATCCTATTATTTTTCAACAGCTGAAAGCTACCCTGCTACGACAATTTTTCTGGCCAAAATTAAGCTCTTTGGGAAGAAACTTCGCTCGAATACTTTTCATGTAAAAAAAACCTGTTGAAATGTACAAGTCTCTTGTGAAACAAGATACCTACACTCCTCACCTCAGTAACGCATCTAATTGTTATTCGCTGATTCCAGAAAAACATTTTCTTCACTCCTTTCCCACTACTTTCTTTGATATTGTAATATTAGTCATGCATCTTCTCGACGTTCTTGAATGAGCTTTTATAAATATAAATATTTTTTTTTTACTTCAAGTAAAATCTCAGTACGCCACAGTCAATATTAAAAGTATGTTTATAAAGTCTGTAATTTTTATAGTAAAAACTCTTGGTCTTTTAAAGTTAAAAATGTGAACTGAAGAAAGATCAGTTCTGTCTGTGTCCGCCTATGTTGTGGTAAAGGTAAATTAATTATTCTAAATATTTTTGTTCTTTTTTTGTAATATATTTTTGTGTATGTTCGATATTTAAATATCAGACGGAATATTATTAAAAACGTACTTATTAAAATTAAGTAATATATAATAATTTTGTTTTTAACCATTTATATTATATAATATATGCAATATATGAATATGTACGAATATCTATAGAGCGCTTCCCATTACAATCAACTTACTTCACCACACAGTAGTGGCAATTTTTAAAGTATACTCTCATATCACTACAGACAACATTGAGAATTGCAGCATACTTTCAGGCGTACTTGCGAACAGTGTTGTGTATATTAAGCAGTGTTAACTGCAACAGTGAAATATTTCGAACTTCGAATATGTTATTTCTTTAAGTATAATTTAATGGTGAAATAAATATATATTAGAAGCCATATCAGAACTTTAAAGACTCTACTAACTAAAAAGTCTTATCCAAAATGATTGGCAATTTTTTTTTTTTTTTACTTAAAACTTGCTTTGTTTTTATTTTGTAATTTTTAAAGAAATAAGTTTTATTGAAAAAACTGAATTATTTAAGCAAATTTTATGCAATTTGGTCTAAAAGTCGACAACTGCAAACCTGCTTTTCAACTGAACTCTACATAAGGAAGTGCGTTTTTGATAACAAAAGTAATTTTGCTATTAAATTTCTAATACTCTCGGTATTCGGATTCTCCGTAAAATCACTTTCGATCGCCACTTTGCTGAATTTATCGTCGGTCTCCATTCACTCCTATCCGTCAAACGCTTTCATTTTCATGTGCCATAAGGAAATGACCAACAAATGACAGTTAGTTAGCTGGTCGCCACAAATACTCGTCAATAAAGCAATCACAACAGCGCCTCATTTGGTAGCAACAACTATGCGCAACGATCCGATCAACTATCGTGTTACGCGTGTGAGTGAAATAATAATGAGCGTTTGAGTTGGTTATGTTATGGACTGGACATGTTCGCATGCAGCTAGAAATATCATAATAAATTTAATAAATAGACGGTGAAAGAAAAAACTCGTAAAATTATAAATAATTTAATTACAAAATTTACGTATTCAAATGGTTGTAATAGTTGTAACAGCAGGTGTCTTTGACTTTGTGAGTCAGTCAATAGGAGATTTACTTTATTGTTATCAATTTTGTATGAAATTTTGTTATTAATTGATATTATTTCTATATTTCGAAAGATATGTGGACTTCCTAAAAAATATTTTTCAATAATTTTTAATATCAATTAGTATCATTTGATGTATTTCGAAGTGAAAGGAGTAAAACTTTGATTTTAAATGCAAACACTACTTTTCTTAAAAGCCATGAACCGATGTTGAGCTTGCCATATTGTTTTAGCTTTGATATTCAATCTTGAGGTATTTCACGTTTTTCGATTTTTGTTCTTTTTTTTTAATTTTTATATTTTGAAAAACGTCGATCGAACTATTTGTTCTCAAATCTGTCCAAATTTTTATTCGTTCCGTATTTGTTCTGGTTAGTATTGGTTTTAGTTTGCTTTAAAACCGACTACTTTAAAATATTTAAAACGAAATGCTGAACTTTTCAGGTATTAACCTGTAGAGCTGTCAAAAAATAAAAATCGCTCAGAATGGGGAGAATTACACTAAAAAGTAGGGACTATTTTTGAAAAAATCTGCTTGTGTTGCCAAATTATTTGTATACATATTGTATTATAATGTACAGTTGCAGACATAACCTTAAACTTCTTAGTGGGAGAAAGCTTTAAATTACCCCCTCCTTTTTAGTATTATCAGCAAGAGAAGTGCTTTCGGGATTATATGCTGCCAAAATCTTTTCATTTTGTTGACATGGAGAATTAAACTAATATTTTGAAAGACGACTATACAATTACTCGAACTGTTATATTCTATTATTTCTTACTGCTACTTTTGAGTTAACATTATATCCTGAACAGTGTATATTACGTCTACCACGAAGTTTGAGACACCCAAAACGAAACATCGGAGACCTTATAAAGTATTTTATTGTCCAAATTATGCTACAATCTCCGAAATTATTACAGAGATCGGACTAATAAAGCATATAGCTGTCATACAACCTGACCAATCAGGTTTGTATGAAAAACTGCATGGATTATTGTCCAAGGTAGCGCTACAACCTTCGAACAAATTGTTCAGATCGGATAGATAGCATATATGTACACATGTTAGCTGTCATACAAACTGACCGATCAACATAAAATACTTTTATTTGGGAAGAGTATTATAGCTTCGGTGCAGCCGAAGTTAACGCTTTTTGCTGTTTTTGATAAAATTTATTTATATGGTAATTTAATTTATTTTTATTAATTTTTTTAAATTTAATTAATTTATTTTTTTTATATAATTTTTATTTTATTTTATTATTTTTTTTTTTTATAGTTATTTTTATTTATTTATTTATTTTATTATTATTATTTTAATTTAATTTTTTTAATTTTTTTTTTTTAATTTAATTTAACTTATAAATTAATTTTAATTTTTTACTTTTATTTTGTTTTAGTTTTATCCCGTTGTTCACATCTATTCATTTTCATATTGTAATATTGTTTCTTTTTTTGCAATAACGTTTATACTACCATCCAATATAATAATTAGTTTACTGAACTCAGAAATATACCGTTTTCATATTTTTATTGACCTTTTTTTATATTCTCCATCCACTATATCTGTATTCATAACGTACCTCTCTCTTTTGGTTATTGTTTACTTTTGTTAACGCATAACTGTAACTTTCAGATTTTATTTGTAGAGTTCTTGAAGCGTCATTTTAGGCCCGTCGCGCACTACTTATTCGCAAAACAGCGTTAACAAAACAAAACCCGTAGAACTAAACGTCTAAAGTTAGAGTTTTGTAATAAGCGCGAAGTCTTTACACATACAAACATATCATATCATGTCCATATAATATGACTATGTGTAAATGGCTTTTAGCGCGGTTAAAACGCGCTTTAGCAGTTTGCTTTAATTTAATAATGCTAATTTGACGAATTTCGCAAAGCATAAAGCAAATTAATATTTTAAGTAAAATTAAAAGACACTACAAAAACACTACCTAAAAATTCTTCGAAAAAAAAATTCTTAAAAAATAGTTCTTTTGTAATATTCTAACGATGTCACTTGCGCCAACTGCCATTTAAGCCCGTTGAAAAGTTCATTTGACTCTTTTGGCCTCTGCGGAAGGGCTTCGTCGGCATTTAGACAGTTACTCATTTACTTAAACTAACCTCAAATGCCGTTATACGGGAGTATGTAAGTTTTTACTTAAATTTTTTTGTATTAATATAATATTTCGCTTTGATTTTCCCGCTCTTTTGTCAGACGCTTGAAAACGACAACAAAGCCAATTGAAAGTTGAATAGGCAAAAAAGCAACAACTGCTACTCGTCGCAAGCAAGTCACTATGACATGACAACATAACGTTTAACGCCGTTGTAATGGATGTACCTCGTAATTAAAGTGGCGCGACAGGGCGCTTAGTTTCGGGCAATTTGTTTGTCATTACGCCCGTAAGGCAATAGACGCATTCCGAGGGAAAATGGGTTAAGAAAAATGGGTTCACAAAGAAAAAAGCAACAACTTGAGACGCAAGTATACATACATACGGGCTTTCTATGTATGTATAATTGTATGATTTCAAAAATCATAAAAATGCTGCGCCGGTGTTAGTTAAGTTGCATACACATACACATATATAATATTAGCAATTATTCTTGCCACACTTTGCGGTCTTCATTCATTTGTCTTGACGGCGTCGGCAATTTATTTCACTTTAGTTCGCATTTGCTAAGCTTCAAGTGCCGCTGCAAACGGTTAATTGAATCACAGCAAGCGTTTGAGGGGAGATCTTGTGTGTTGCTTACAAATATATATGTGTACATATGTATGCACGTAGTACACCGTAGAGTACCGTGCAAACTGTTTGTGCGTACATTTGTTCACAAATTGCTCAGCAGCTTCTCAATCATGATTCTTCTTCTTCTCCTTCGGTTTTCTATAATTTACTTTTAATTTCTTTATTATACCATAAATACTTTATTTGATATGCACACACACATATGACATATATGAACATTTGCACTTCATCTCTCGACAGTTGCCTTTGCAGGCGTCGCCAATCACTTTAATTTTTCGATGTAATTTCGATTTTTTCTTCACTTCATTTTGCCACTCGTTTCACTCAATTGTTTGCTTTTCGCACACACTTCGTTTTATGGGCAGCGTTATTTGCATTCAATTGGGATTTTACAAATTAATTAAACACGCGTGGGTGTTTACATAACCTTTGCGGAATAACAAATTTTTGGGGTAAAATAAAATTATATACATTTGAACACAAAAAAAAAGAAAAACCAAAAAAATTAATAAATACAAAAATAAAGATTAGCAATAAAATAAAATGGAAATAAGTTAATAAATAATAAAGCAATAAATGCAATAAAACGAAAGAGCTAAATGATATAATTAAATGTCTACTATTATTGAATAATTAATATTAATTAGTAATTTAAAATTAGACAAAAAAATAAAACTATCAAACAAAAAATATATTTAAAATTTCATTTTTAAAAATAAAAATAATATCATATAAAATAAAACAAATTAAAATTATAAACAAATATTGTGAAGCAAAAAATTTAAAAAAAAATCAAAAAGTTTAATAAAATAAATTTAATTTTCTTTTCCGTGCAATAAAATAGAACACATATGTAATTATTTCTAATTATGTAAAAAAATAATGGAATGATATAAAAACAACAATTGATTATAATAAAATAACTTGTGTTAAATAAGCATGGTCTTACAGTTATCACAAAATGTGTACTGATTGCATATATTAAGGGGCACGCCTAGTTGACAGCCTGAATAAAGGCGATTTTTGAAAAAAAATAATACTTGCTTTAGAAGGCTGTGACTCAAAATTTATTTGAGATATCGATTTAAAATTTCAGTATGTTAATTTTAAAGGTAATACATAACGAAATATTAAATAAATGTTTTTTTTTTTTTTAATTTCACACAAGGTGTGTGTGTGTTGTATTCAAGGAAAAATTATTGTTTATGTTGAATTTTTTTTTGGAAAATATTAATATTTTTTCTTTATATATATATAAATCTACATTTTGATTACAAAAACCATATTTTGAAGGTTATCTCTTGCTTTGTAATTATCTCTCGTTTTGGCCTAGATTTGCCAATTTCTAACTTCAAGATTTTATCTCGCCATTTTTCATTACTTATCTTCTCTAGGATGGCTTTTGAGGTAATGTTTTGTTAACGATTCTTAAATCGCAACTATTCAATAGACTGGCAACCTACTTATCATGTAGATTTAGTTGGGTAAATTATAAGCAGGTAGAGTTTAGCTATTTTTGCAGTGTGCTCAGAATTGTTATCTTTTTGGAACAAGAAACCCAAACTCGTTACAGTCTTTGCTTTTCTGACAGCGAGATTATTTTGGTTCACTGAAACCTACTTATTCCTCATACCTACCATACAAAATTCGCCGTCCTTGCAAAAATTTAATTTATTTCCAAAAAACTTCCTATCGTAATTTATATATTCTTAAATAACTATGTATAATAATTAAAAAGAATAAAATCTATTTTAAAAAAAAGAAACAATAGATTTAAAAAATCGAGCATTTAAAATCTTCAAAGCGAAATTTTACTTTCATATATTCCCATATAATCGAAGAAAGTTTAACATAAGCCATAATCCGTTTAAAAAATGGATACTTTTACTATATAGTTTATGAATAATTTTTATCATCTGTTATCAAAATCACACAAAAAACTGATCTTTTGAATACATATTATTCCACCAACTTATAAAACTGTTGCCAAGCACTTTACGGTGCAGTTGCGATAAACAAAAAATAACAATAAAATATACAAAACACAAACATAACAATACCTTTATAACTGCCAAGCAACAAAAATATCACTTGCGTTTGATCAGTAACATAAAAAATTATCGGTGAGAAATGCGCAAACTGATCGCTACTTGAAAATAATAAACCGAAAATATATACGAGTATAAGTATTTGATATGCAATGCAGGTTTCATTGATAATAAGGGTGTGGAGTGATCAAATCTGACAAAAAAGATTTTATACATATGTATATATAATATTATTTGATATCTTTTGATATTTTTTTATGAATTATGTGTATATATATATATTGAAAAGGTGAGACTTTTTATTCGAAAAGATTTACTTCATATGCCAGCGAATGGGCTGGATTAAAATTTGCTTTTTCTATGGAGCGCATAGTTGGAACTTTCGAAACTATTTTATTTCTTGGTCGTATATTATATACATATTCAGAACAACTGAACCTAAAATAAAACTGTCGAAATAACTTGTAAACTCTATGCTTTCAGATATATTTATATATATTAAGTAGTTAAAAAATCTTGAAAGATAAAAAAAGGTTAAAATCTGTAACTTAGTTATAAAATTTTCCATCTTCAACTCTTATACGAATTACACAATATATCGGCGATGAAAACCATAAAGTAAATAATAAAAACAACAAAAGATTTAATATTAAAGAATGAAGTAATCATAAAAAATGCAATTAAAGAAATACTTGCAAAACATGAGCTTATCAGAACAAACAAAAACAACACAAACACAACAAGATATGACGGAACAAAAGACAAAGAAAGCAAAATCACGATTTCAACCAACGAAACACGAAGAAACAGACCGCAATCATGAACTCTAGCAGAAGAAAACAGATCGCAAGAACATTACTGCCAGAGTTGGAATTCAATAAATTAAATTATGAATCAGAAAAAACAGAGAAAACAACAAAAACACAACATCATAATAATAAAGCACACAATCCAAGCAAATAAATAAAAGAATGCGAGAACTTAAACGAAAGGTATTTCTGATGATTCAGAAAGCAAAACAAAACAACAAAAGACGTTAACAACGGCAAGTCATAATACCCTTCACAGGTGCAGTGCTTTGTGCACAAAAGAGTATAAAAAGATCTACGAGTATATCTTGATTTTAATCGTTCAGTTTGTATGGCAGCTATATGCTATAGTGGTTCGATATGGGCGGTAACGACAAATGAGCAGCTTCTTGAGGAGAAAGGGATGTGTGAAATTTTAGATCGATATTTCAAAAACTGGCGGACTAGTTCGCGTATATACAGACAGCAAACCCTGTTCTGGGTATAAATTTTAAATTTAAAAACAACAACAAACTTTAATAGCCAACAACGCGACTGTTTGTTGAACGCATAAATCTGTATTGTACACACCAGTGAATTGCTCGCAGCGGCCGACAACAAGCGGTGATCAATAATGATGGCGCTCGCACAATAGCCATTGGCATTTGCTACCGCGCATGCGCACCCAACTGATCAGACGCGCTGCCACTCATCCAGCAGCCCCTGTATGGCAATAAAATTGCGAGTATTCAATAAATAGAAAGAAATTGACTGTGCCAACATAATATTCAGCGGTGCGGTGCGGTGGCTGTCAATCCAAGTAATGGCTCAAATGAAACCTAACAAACGCACACAAATATACCCACCAATATGCTGCAAAAAGCATAAAAAACGAAAGCCTCCAAAGCGCAGTAGCACAGCCTAAGGCTAAGGTTGTAAAAACAATTCTTCAACTTCCAACTTCAACTGTCCATTTATCACATTGAACAAAAGAACCAATTACAAAGTTATGTTGCGGCTCACAGACATACATACAAACACTCAGACATACGGTCAGACTTAAGTATACATTCATGCAATGTGGTAAGAGCACTCCTCTCTTATGCATAGCATTGAATAATGTAAGTGACTTCAAGATCATCTGTCGTCTGGCGCAATGTCTAACAGAACATTCTACCAAACCAGCAAGCGAGCGAGCTAACGGAGCGAGCGAGGTGCCTCAGCATGGTCAGCATGACCGGTTGGCTGTCATTCGGCCGGTCAGTCAGTCAAGTTAAATTGATATCGAAGTCGTGGTAGTCAGTTGGCGGCTCGTTTTTTTTTACTTTGTGGCAATACCGAAAGGTAGGAAAAAACTATGGCGCTATTGAAGTCGTGATTAAAATTGAGCGTGCCACATACATACATACGCTTGTATTTATGTATAGAAATACATTGTGGATGCAGTTATGCATTATGCTGTTGTAAAGTCCGTTTTGTAAGCTCGTAAATGATGCTCTAGCATCCCAACAGAGATTATACTTGATGGAGTATAGGCCTACAGTTCTGAAGTGGTAGTAGTTTCGCATGACTTTAGAGCCGTCTGAAGAAAATTCTTTAAAAATTCTTAAATCTAGTCAAAGCTAGAGTCTTGTAGAGTGATGAAATTACATAATGAATTTATGAATCTAAAGGTTTCTTATCTTCCTTCCTACTGGTGTATTTTGTATCCGCTGAATACCCTTTGCTCCCGCCACTCTCAGGAAATGTAGGTTGGAAATCTATTTGATCAACGCACGCCTTTTTATGTCTTTTTTCTCGTTTCTGTCAATTCCTTTTGCTTTAACTTAATTTTACCGTGTCCTTTTGTGGTTCTTCTAAAAGTTGGCGTACAAAGTTGCACGTTACGTGGTTTCATTTAAGCAGCATTCCTTGTGACATAAATTATTACCAATTAGGCATGTAAGAGCGCTCAAGAACGACACTCACGAGTATGGTTATATATCACAAAAACTTATCTACTTATGTTCATAAATATATATATATGTTTGAGTTTGTTAATGGAGTTTAAAGGAGCAATCGCAGACCATTTCCAGGTGGAAGAAAGGCCTGAAAGATCGCTTAGTGAGTAGAAATAAGTTATGGTGATTGTATGAGAAAATGTTTTGTACTTCATGGAGGTAGTGCGCTTCTTTAACCATTACTCCAATTGGTATGATTTTGGTTGGGTGGATCGATTCCAGAAATTCCATAATGATTAAACTCAAGCCACTTGATAGTGATGAATCCGCTGAAAATGTACAGTGTTTCCCAAATTTATTTTCAACTCTGATAAGGAAAAAACATCTGATCAAATTTGATGTCAACGCGTAGTTTAAATGAATCAGTCCGTGTCAAATTTGATCAGATGTTATTTAAGATCGAAAATATTTGAAACAACTGTAATTTATGGAAATATCGTATATAAAGCTTTCGGATTCGGAATACTTCTCAAAATATGTGATTTTATAAATATAAACTCTTTTAGAAGTAATTTTGTACCAATCTAGACGTAAAAGCTATGCAATTTCAACTCACACGTTTTGCTTCGAACATTTTTTGAACAAACAAACAAAAAAAAAAATTGGCTTGCAAATTGTTCAACAGAAGAACCGAGCCATAAAACTATAGTTATGTTTAAAACCAACACACAAAATTACAAAAATAAAAACAAAAAAAAAAAGTCGTAACATTCCCATATGAGTAACAGATGATTCATCATTCTTGCGTGGCCTGCTTACCGATCGTGCCGCATGCACAGTTAATGCCACAGCATCCAAGAAGGGAAGCAAGATCACAACCATTGCGATAGCATTCATTTGCATACACGCACACACACACACACACACACACCAGTCACGGCACGGAGAGCTAATCCTGTCCCGTGCGCTTGCCTTTTATTTTTACAAATTGCGCTCGCCTTCCTCGAGAACTGGCTTGAGTTTTCTTCTTTAGGCGCGTTGCGCATGCATTTCTGTCCCATTGCGTCAAACGAATGCATTAATTTTTTTTTAATCAAATTTTCTTATTAATACCCTTTTATGTATGTGCATGTGTGAGTGTGGGGGCAAGTGATCCTCAGCCAGCGCTCGCTTATTTCATGAGTGCGAGCTTGAGTGCAAGTCCGCCGAACTTTCATCTTTCTCCGTTTTTTGTTTGTTTGTTGTATGTGTGTTGTTGTTGTATTGTGTGCTCCATAATATATTTATGTTTGATTCGCTTGCTTGGCGTCGGTTGGCGCGTTTTCTTGCGTTCAGTTGAGCACGATCGCTCAAAGTGTTTGCTTGCAGCACGCCGGTAACGAAGCCGTAAAGTGCGCTTGGACTCTTGTCGATTCTTTGCCTTCGATTCAATTTAGCTTGCACACGTCCTACTCTGCTGCTGAGCACACCTTCGTTCGCATTTTGCATTGTTCGAGTTCTTCTTATCGCAGCGAGTACAACGTGCTGGCATGCGAAGTGTCTGGTAGCCGCGATAAGTGCAAGAAATCGAACGCCAATTCGGTCGAGTAAAAGTGGCAAGTGACTAAGTGGCGGCAGTAGCCTTGAAATAAAAATACGCAAAGTAAATTAATCGAGTGAATTTCACAGAAAAGTTGTGATTGTGAAAACGTTTAAGAAAAAGAGGCATGTTGTTGCTGTTGTTTTATTTTTTGTTGTCTAGTACAGGAACTACTTTTCAACAGACTGGTGATAATGCATGATTGCTAATTAAATGGATGATTAATTGTTTATTATATGTTTTTATGCATCTGCGTATAAAAACATTGGCGTGAAATTGGAAGACAATAAAAAATATAAAATTATTTGGCGATGAAATATTTGGACTTCGTTGAATAAATAATTATAATAATAAAGCAATTAAGTGGTTTTAACTATAAAAAAATTGGAACATAATTTAAAAAAAAACAATGTAAAATTAATTGAAATATAAGCAAAAACAGAAAAGATAAAAATTTAAATTATATAATCACAAAAATAAAATTTTATAAAAAATGGCAAACAAGCAAAAAAAAAGCAATATTGCGAGGTTGTATTACAAAAATTAAACAAATACAATAAATTTATTGTACATTTAAATCAAAAATTATATAAATGACTTTCAATTAAATACCAAAAATGAAACAAATAAATTAAAATATAAAATACATCTTTATAATTTATATAACTTAGTGTTAACCAAATTAAAAAAAAATATTAAACTAGTAAATAATAAATTATAATGCAATATATATTGTACATATAACATATATGAAAATGTTTTGAAGTTAGAAAAATATGCACGAATTAAATAAAAGGTTATTTCCACTTCAATTTCAAAAAATCAATTTTTTTACGATATGTATATACAATGTTTGTACATATATTTAAAAATGTTCTGCAAAAACTTGAAATGAATCCGCCAAATAGTTTCGTAGATGAGAGTATTTGTAAGAATTGGTTAACTTAGTGTAGACGGCTTCCAGAAATTTAAGCGCTTTTTTCTCGATGCTCTGTTTTCAGTGCCGGTGAGCAAAATTTCTCCGAAACGTCTTGCAATTTTCACACGATCTTAAATATATTTGTCAAGTAATGATCAAATAAATGAGATTTTTGAACCCAGTTTTGAATTGTCAATTTTTTCAAAAAGAAAACTTTATATATGTATTTTCATAGTTTTTCAAAAAAAAAAAAAAACACTAAAATTCTATATAGACGGTCATAAAAACTCGAAACTTCAGAAATAAAATAAATTTTTGTTTGGAGGTTTAACTAAATATAAATACTATATTTTATCTCATGTTTTATTTCCATAACGCATTGTATCTGAAATAAAAACTTTCTAAGCTAGCTGATCAGGTTTTTCATAAAACTTTTCACATTTCCTGTCGAAATATATATTTATTGAATTCCACAAGTGGCATGCACTTTTTGCCAAAAACTCTACCCTAAGGTTCTACACAAGAAAAATGTCGATAACGGATAACTGCGGACTATCAAATGGCCAGTTAATTTCCTCTACCATCTTGAGATTCCATCTTATGCAAAGAACTTATGCGATATTATAAAGAAACTTTAGAAATTTTATAGTTACTGTGTTGAAACCCAATTAAAAAAAAAAAAATTAAACAACCAAGACTAGACGGTTGTTTCAGATTCATATATTAAAAACATAAACTAAGCTATAAAAAAAATCAGGTATTCAGCTATCCACGGCCCATAGACATCTTCATGATTATAAATAATTTGTAAACCCACACAGCTTTATCTACCGTTTTCACTACAGTCAAAGATTCGTATATTCTCGCTTACGTGTGTAAGAGATCCTTGGAGCAATTTGAATCGAACCCGCAACTGGTATAAATACAATAAACTGGCATAATCAAATATGGTGTAATATAATTCCCAAATAGTCACTTGTATTGAATAAAACTGAATAATTTTGTTTTTGCTTTTGAATATAACCTTTTGTAACCAGGGGTAGGACTTAATCAGAAAAGTATCGAATCGAACAGCCAATTTCAATGATATTATATTAACATTAAATTACTCCTTTAAGCTTTTAGTCTCATGCTAAAAGTCTACGTAAAATTGTATAATGCAATATTTTATGAGAAATCATATTTCGTATACATATCAAGTATGAAACAAAAAATTTATGTTGCTGATAAATTTGAATCTCGCTCACCGGTTCTCAATGCCATAAAGGTATTATGCGCACTAGATATTTATCTGACTAAGCCAACTTACTTGACTTTTGTGCTTAACCTGGCATATAAATAATCATACATTACATTCGTCTATATAAAATGTGTGTAAATATGTACATAAAAATGCGGTCCAAGTCCACACCGACCCATTTTATAGACCTTAATCTTAAACTAAATAAACTTTGTATGCAAATACAAGTATATACATACACATTAAGTAAACGCGCTTGCAAATCGCTAGCAACAACAACAACATAATTGCTTTACTTAAAGCAATTAAATAAAAATGACGCAGATAATAAAAATAAATAAAAACACTTTAAATGCACGCAGTTGTCACTTCCAAAGCAAAGGTGCCAAGATCGATTTGTTTTTGTTTTAGTGACGGCTGGCGGTGCGAAAGTCGCCAAAATCATGACAATAATTTAAATGAATTAGCAGCAACAACTGTGTGTCATGGCTTGGCAGCGGCCGCACAGTTGAATACTGTAGGAAATACCGCAATGTGATAGCTGAACAATGTAGGAGCAAAAATATTCATTTCGGAAAGTGTTTCGAGGCACAAAATTATACGCACATACACATACTTGCTTACGTGTGGTACTTGGTATTGTTGGTATTTTTAGAGCGTATTTGTCACAAGGCTAGAAAGTGCTTTTAAAGCAGACAAATTATAATGTTGATGATGCAGTTGCCACAAATAGACCTTAATAGGGTGTTTAGACAAGAAATATTGTGCTTTCTAGAGTTAAAATAATTTGAATAATTTGTAAGGAGAAAAATTTTAATATTGTATATTTTTAATTTTTTAATAAAAGAGGGGGATTTTTATCTACTAGCAAGTCAGATAAAAATTAATTATAAAATAAAAATGTACATGTAGAGAATTTAATGTAATTTAATAATCGACGATTGATTTTGAAAAAAATTTAATTCCTTTAATGTCGTTATCTATCTCTAAAATTAATCCCCATACAAAAATTTTTTTTATCACAATAGATGAAAATGATTAAAGAACTAATCAAAATTCAGAATTTTGACGGTAAAAAGTGAGTTTTTGTGAAAAAATGTGCAACTCAGGGTGTCTTAAAAATTCGAAATTTTATTCAAAAATCTCATTCCTTCGATTATTACCTGACATTTCGGAGAAATTTTCCTCACTGGCTGTGAAAACAGTGATTTGAGCAAAAAGCGTTGAATGTTTTGGGAGCCGATTACACTGAGCTATAAAAATTCTTACAAATACCCTCATATCTACGAAACTATTTGCCGATTCTAAAAGACCTACTCCGAAAAAAGTTTTGGCACTACTATACGTCTAAATAAACCCCCCGTTATAAGCACAAAAAAATTGCTTTTTTGAAATTCTATGTGAATATACCCCTTAAAACAAAACAAAAATAATATGAGAGGGCTAGTCAACATTATTTATGCCGTTTGCCAAAATTTGGGCCAAGTGCACTCAAATCGTAAATCACTAAACCAAAAAATATTTTTATCAAAACTTAATGCCATATGAAAATTAATTGATGTTTTGCAATTTTTTTAATTGTATATAAATATATGCGTCCACATGTCTAGGAAGCACTTTCTTCTCTGGCGATTTTTGAAAATTTCAAACTCTTATACAAATTCATAATAAAAAAATGTTTTTATATACAAGAAAGTGTGTCCAAATTTTACCTGAGAATATGCACATAATTATCTGAGTACCTACATGCTTATACATATACTTATACATAGTTACAAGTTGGGGACAAATATTTACCGGCCATATTCGCATGATTCTCGCACACGAAATTAGATGCGCTGCCCACTAAAAACATCTGTCCAACAAACAGCCGTTTCAATTCGGATTATAGAGATATGTAGATATGTATGTGTATGGCTGTAAATATATAAAAGTACGTCAAGCGACAAATACAAATTACAATAAATAATATTAAAAGTCCGCCACACGCTGTAGGCCGCAACAACCCTGCCGCTAAAGACGACCAACGGCATGAATAAAAGCAAAAACAAATTCAAATTAAAATAAAAACTAAATCATTTGCTCAGATTTTTCGCTATTCACTGACATTATAGAACTTTATTTTCTTTCAAAATTTGTTTATATGTGTAAAACCTTTAGGCAGCCAAGTGTAGCCAGCCGCTGAGTAAAGCTTCGCCGTGCACTTGCCAGCTTCTGTTCCGGCATTTGAAAAGCTAACAAAAGAACAAAAAAGAAATACAAAAATAAACATTAAAAAAAATGTTTAAACAAATTACACATTTGCAAAAATAAAAAATACAAATAAAGCGCACAAACAAACGCACTCCACGAGAGTCATGAAGAGTAAATGAGAATGGTGCTCCACAAGTGGAGCGATCTCGCCTAGTTGAGAACGCTGCTAGGCTAGCAGTGCTCGCATTGCTCTCCACTTGCCTGCATTGATCTCACGCCTCTCGTTGTTGGGCGCCAAATTGGCGAGAGCGCGCCAAATATTAAACAGTAACTCACGCTAGCCCCGGCAGTAGCTTTTAGGGGGTCGGGTGTTGTTACCTTTTGCTCACGTCTAGGCATGTGTCTGTGTTTGTAAATAGTACTTGTACTTGCTTAGTTATCGGTTCCGCATTGCGAGCATTGTACCGTAGCTTCTTCCTCACAAGGTTCAGAGCAACGGCAAACTGTGCGGCTGCAAAGAGTTTTCAGTTAACGCAGATATTTCGAGACATAACGACCGTAGAACGCGACGGCAGAACGCGTTTCATACGAAGCACAAAAACTATTTTATTTTTATTTTTTAAATTAGTAAATGATATTAATTCAAAGATACTGCAAAGCAAGCATTGACTGTAGAATTGATCTCAACAAAGTGAAGACAAGAAATACTAGAAATGTAATGAAAAATTTTGGCGTGTAAAACATGTTAAAAAATAGCAAAAAGTAAATAAAAATATAAAAAGCGATCGAGCAATATTGAAAACGAAAAAAAATTAAAAAACAAAAATACCAAATTTTTTTACAATGATATTTATTATATATATTTTTTTTAATTGAAAACATTTTTTTTTTGTTTATTGTGCCAAAAAACAGTTTGCAAAATTCTTGCCACTCTAATAATAAATAAATTTACGCAAAGTAGTGCAGCTGCAAAATTATTATATTTTTGCTTTGGAATTGTGTGAATATGCTGCTTGCAATCGGATATCGCGTGGGTGGCCAGCTGAAGAAGCGGCTCCTGGCAAATCTATTTACATACATTCATACATATGATGTTGTACGACACTTGGAGGCATTTTTGATTTGATTTATGAGTTTAGATTGTTTTCTTACTATTTTTACGTCACACATACATACAGCTTTGTTGCATTTGTGCATCATTTTGCCGGTAGAACTAAAATTGACAAGATCCATGTATAACGGCGAAAAATATTTGGTACCGTTCAGTAGTGCATTTGATGCCGAGGAAGGTGCATAGAGTGCTTAATTACTATAAAAATATATATAGGTATCAAAAATACAGTTAGAACGTTTTAAAATGAGTTAATTAATTGAAAAAAAGTATATTATATGAAAAATTTAAACATAAATAATATATAATATTAAGAAATTAAATAATATGTATATTATTAAATCAAAAAATGGTTGTTTAAAATATTATACTTATATAAAATTTAATAATTTTTATTAAAAATTTAATGCAAATTTTCTATCATAAATTCAAAAAATAAATTAAATAAATACAAGTATCTATATAAGTACATACCTAAATAAATATATCATATATAAAAATAAAATCCTTATAAAATAAATATAATATCATGCCAATATAAACTTTAATTATTTTTATAATGAAAAAATTAATTACAAAATTTTCAAAAAACAGTAAAAAATTATTCAAATGTTAATGAATATTTACTATCAAAAATTCTAAAAATAAAATTAAAATAATGGAAATATTTTTATATATGTCTAAATAACTATATTATATATAAAAATAAAAGCTTTATAAAATATTAAGCTAGTATAAAATTTAGTTCTTTTTATAATAAAAAATTAATGTTAAAAATCAAAAATAACGAAAATTGTCTATAAAAATCTAAAAAATAAATTAAAATAAAGAAATCTCTTTATGGTATATACATATATCAATTAATTAACAAATAAATAATAAATTAATTAATTAATTAAAACAAGAAAACATGTTAAAATAGGTTTTCCATACCTGAACTTGATTTCGATTGGACAGTTTGTACGGCAGCTATGCTATGTGCTGTAGTAGTCCGATCTGAAAATTTTTTCGAAGATGGTTTTGTTGCCTTGAAAAAAATCCATGCCAAATTTCATGAATATATCAAGAAAAAATTTTTTCCATGCAAGTACTTGAGTTTGATCGGTCAGTTTTATGGCAGCTATATACTATAGTGGTATCCTTCTTCTCAGCAGCTTCTTGGGGGAGATAAGAACGTGCGTGATATTTCAGTACGATATCTCAATACAACATACAGATAGACAGACGGGCATGGTTCAATCGGCTCAGTTCAAGTGATAATTTATATATATATTTTATAAGGTTTCCGACGTTTCCTTTTGGGTGTTACAAACTACCTGGCAAACTTAATATACTCTTAGGGCATAAAAATCAAATTGCTTCATAAACAGATATAAATTTATAAATATGGCATAAAAAAAAAGTTCAATAAAAGTATTAATATCGCCCAGAAACGCATAAAATCGATAACTGATACATTTGAACAAGAGAATACATATATGTATACTTGTATATGTAGATATGTACAATTATAGTGAAAAAGATTAATATTGTAAATATGGCTGTAAATGACGGCAAACTGATATCCACAGTCAATCACGGTAAAAAATAAAATAAATCACAAAAGAACACAAATAAATTAAATGTAAAAATAAAAAAATAAAATAAAAATTAATAAATAAAAATAGATTAACAGAAATACTTTATATTTAATAACTATCTTTAAATTACATTAAATAATATTTTAATTTAATATTTTAAAATTCAGTTTATAAATTTGCCTGCTACCAATATTTAAAAAAAAAATAAACAAAATAATACTAAATTATTACTTATATATAACTATAAAATACAAATGTGTGGAAAAACCAGATAAAAAATGTGAAAACGACTAAAAATATGCCGAAATAATTTTTCAGAGTAATGCCGAGTTGACAGTTCTTGAACGGATATAAATTCAGTACGTTTCGTTTACTTAGACCCGCCAGTCATGGAAACCGACAGATAAAAAAGATATCTCACTGCATTCGTTTTGTATGTTTATTCTTCTCTGATAGACTTGGATAACTCCATATATAATATATATATTATCTACAGATAAGATCAATGCTTTTCAATTTCTGTATGGTGTAGTCAAAGAACAAATTACGATATATTTGTACGGCTGAGGTGTCATCGAAGTTAAGTGTAGTACTTTGATATTCGGGATTGGGAAAAATTTCTCCCAACTACACTCATAAATAGTCCCACTGACCAGGAAACGATCGTAAGAGGTCTAGTGAGCTCCTCGCCCTCAGCAAATTTCATGGAGTTCTAAATGGATGCTGCCCGATCAGGACTCAGACGGCAAGATTAAAAGTTTGATCGGATGTCAGTTGCATAAGTTGCTTAGAAGAGGATGAGATGCAATCTTCTCAATTCTTCCTTTTCTAATGCTCAGTCGAACAATTGGTCGTAGACGACTTCACATTTATACACCTCTCCGTTTGTCGGATGTAGAGCAAGTAATCTAAAAAAATTGGGGAAAAGCTTAAAAAAATATTCTCATGGGTGGAAATCTCAAATAACCAAGATCAAAAACAGTCAAATAATAATAAAAATGAATGAAATTAAAGCTAAATAAGCGTAATGGATAAAAAAAAAATATATATATATATAAATTCAATAAAATGTTTTAAAATAAAATAAATAACAATTTAATGCATCTAAAATATTTTCCGACCGCCTAACATCCCGTTAAAAAAAATTAAAAATACTGGTGGACAAGAAATTCGTTTCTTCTTTACCAGTGTGGACAATCGAAGCAATTTAATTAATATTTAATCAGATATAAACAATGCAAAACTAATAAAAAATCTCAAAAATTATATTTCAGTATTGAAGACGTGTAAAAATTATTAAATGTGAATAAAGAACAGTGCAAAAGAACTAAAACTTTGCGATTTGCATAAAAAGCGCTTGTGATAAAAAAAACAGAAACAAAACATACGTACTAAGATAAAGATTCCTACCGAATCAAAAGACTTGAAAACAAAGCAAAAATCGAACTCAACTTGTATCCAAAGCGCATACACAGCAATTAGCAATGGATATTGATTACCTCGCATACTTGGAGACCTTTTGGGCTTACTTCCCCTACCTCTTCTACAGCTTTGTCTTCCTCACGCTTATACCGAAATCGCTGCGACGCATCAAAACTTTTGCCGACGCTGACTACGAAGCCAACCGTCACAAATATCATCGCTGCTATGCGCCGGACATTTGTTGTCATACAATGGGAGAAGCGGTGCCCAAGCCGAAACCGCGCAAAGCCGTAACACGCGTCTACCCGAAACGACACAGCACTGCGGGCACCACCGAAGCTTACTACGGCAAACAGGACACGACGCCGACGACGACAGTCAATCACATTAAACGACAGGTTGAACCAGCGTCAATACAAACCAACACACATGTCAATCAAATTGCGAAAATGTTCGAGAATGTGCCAACGGTGACGGTGTCACCCGCGCTCTTGGGCAAGAAAATCAATCGAGTCACACCAACCATACAATCGCAGGATGATGCCGACAGCGTTGAAGACGTCGCGCATGCGTCACCACCACCGCCGAAATCAACGCTGAATGCATCACGCCTCTCGCAGCTCCTCTCACAGGAGCAACTGGAGAATTCGCTGAGTTTGTTGCAAGAGACAAACACGGATGAAGAACAGAATTGCTGGCGCGACTCACCGCCACGACGCACGAAACGACGCGCCAACGCGCCCCCCACGTTGCATTACAACGGCGCCGGCACATCTACAACGCCATCGACCGCCTCGCCAGTCGCTTCGTCGCCACCCTCCGACTCACCACCATTATCCGCCTCGCCGCTCGCCTCATCGCCGGTGCTTTTCCGTCCGCAACTGAATATAAAATCCAGTTTAGAGGATATTTTCGCCGCTATCGCGCGCAACGCGGAGAAAAGCGAGAATTTCATATATGCCGGCTGCAAGTCACTGTCGCCCGTCACCTCCATCGATGACATACTGTCGCAGCGTCGCCTGTCACGTCCGCTCTCCGCTTACTCGATCAGCGATCTGTTGAATGAGGAGAGTAGCACAGCCATGGATGAGGCGCGCGTGGAGAACTTTCTGTCAGTGCTTAACAAGACTTGAACGGGGCGCTAACGCTAGCGCAAGTGCATGCGGGGCAGCGGAAGCGCGCAACAGTTGGAGTCACCATATGCATACCTATATGTGTAAAGGCGTGTGTGTATATGTGGCGTATAGAAATATATTTTGAGTGGTTGGGGCTGTGAAGTAGTTTATGAAATCAAGGATGGGTGTGTACTTTTAGTTAGCATGTGTTTGCTTTCTGGCGCGCTTGTATATGTGTGTGTATGTATGCGTAGCGTACTATAATATATACTGTATATGCATTAGCCTTAAGTTATATAGCATTGTAAAAGTTGACAGACAGCGTTTAGTAGTCGCAGTGAAATGTCAAAGTGCCATGCAAGCAATGTCTCAGCAACAACAACAATAACAAAAACAGCAAAAGCTGCCGCGACACACATGCCTGTGAACATATTATATATTGAGATTTGTGTGCCGCCAATGCACGCCTGGTTGACAAGCGCTCCGGCAAGCAGCTGCAGTTGCAGCTGTTCCAGCGATGAGTCAGCGCAGCCAAAGCGGACGTCAGTCACAAGTCAGCGCTGAATTGCGGGATGCAAAAAAAAACGAAGTTTCAATGGAAAAAATATATAAAAATTTTAGTTTTTGCAATAATATTTTTCTATGCAATGCGCCTAGTTGTTGTTGTAGTATAATGTGTGATGCGTCCAGGAAAAACAAAACTGTGAATATCCAATTAATTTTTATGACTTTATTATTGTGTAACTCTTTGTATGCGCATAAATTGTAATTTTTATTACTCACACTGCAGTTACACGTCTATTTAAATGAGTACAGTTATAAGTTCCAGTGTATGTATGTATATATGTATGTGTAGATAAAGACACATACATATACATATTTACTTCAATTATTGCAAAAATAATTTTAAATCGCAAAGCAAAACAAAAAAGTAAAAAGTCAACAACAGCATTTGAACCGTTATTTACTACTAACCATTTGGCTACTAAGCCAATAAATGCAGGAAGCAAGTCTTTTGCTTGTCTGAAGTCTTATCTAACTATAATTATCTGTCAACTTAAAGCATTAAACTATAGTCTAATTAATGCCTTGTCATTACTTTTACTTTACCCTCGTGTAAGCCAAGCTAAGTGGCGCTGCATTTGTGCAATTGCCGGTTAATTTAAATAAATATGCTTATTTAAATTGTATTTTATGTAAATGTTTGAGTATGATCTGTACTTATTATGTAATATTTATATGAATTATGCAAATAGCTGAACTATCTACATATACACATGCATACATACATATACATATGTATATAAGTACATATATTTGTTGGCGGAGATTACAGCGCACTTGTGACGCCTCTTTATTGCTAGTTTTGTACATATGTATGTGTGTATTTATATATTTTATTTGAAACGAAAGTTTAATGCCAGTATCTCACGAACGACTAATATGTATAACTTTAACGATTGTATATATTATTTTTTTAATTAATAAGTATTAACAATTTTATGAAGTGTAAATAAATAAACGAACGTATGCTATTTTTAGCAAATCACAAAGTGATTTTATTGACTTTTTTTTTAATTGCAAAAAACAAAATTTTCATTTCTTTTGTAATATAGGTAGTGTTAGGTTAGTGTTAGGGCGCGATTAGCTTGCTGAAAACGGATATTTTAATTGAATAAAAAACAAAATTTTTTAATTTTATATGAGATTACTAGTTTTAGGGCAGAAAATAAAAAAAATTTTAAGAAGCACATATATTCTGGCAGTATAAAAATACGATTTTTCGGAATTAAAAAAATCGATTACATCAAATATTTCAAAGGTATATTTACACATATTTTAACAACACACATTAAAGCTTTTGGAGAAAAAAATTTATATCTTCGATATCTTCGGCGCAATCTGCTGCAATCGGTTCTCCGGAAACCTAAAAAAAATAACTGCTAGGCAATAACCTATGGTTGAAAAATATTTACATAAGTTTGAAAAAATTAAATTTCGCAAAATTGTGGTCGATTTTTGTCAAAATTCGATTTTTAATCAAATCAAAAAACTGGTATGAAATTGTATGGCGAATTCAGTATATATAGAACATACAGAAAAAAATGTAATATTGCTCGGATCATTTGTCTCCAAGTAGTCACTCAAGCAAATCATAAAACTGTAACTGAAAAGTTTGATCTCGATTTAAAATTTTAGTCATTTTAGTCACCTAAAAATACAGTAAATACCAAAAAATAAAGTAAACTTTTTTGAAAATGCAATATTTAAACTGAGAGTGGTCGATTCAACCAATCCCCTCCCTCGTTGATTAAGGCAAGTACCTATAAACATACTTCGAAAATGTGTGATTTTAGTATTGTATGCCAGGTTAATCTCATAATGACTGGGTTGGCGTACTGAAATCAACTCTCTCTCTCTATCTCCCTTTTCGCTTAATTTAATATTTCGTCAAGAGGTTGTCCGGAAATCATTTATCGAGCGACATGTTGCTGGCGTGAAACAATTACATGGAGAAACCACAAGTTACGCGCTTCCGGTAGGAAAGTTGTGGCTTTACGGACTAACGACATGGTGAAAGCAATGGGAATTCTCTTTCTCCTTGTGCAAGTTCTTGATAAATTTCTAATAAAATTTCTATCTAAATACCCGTTCAACAGTTAATTCCATTTCGTTGCCATTTCTCTGGAATCACGCATGATCAGAGTGTATATTCTTAAGATATTGTAAAGCCCGTTTTGTTTCATTACTCATATTTACTTTAGATTTTCATAACCTCAACCAAATGTATATTTAAAGCATTAGTAACTTCTAATTCCTTCTAATCTTTGCAAAATTCTATCTATTGTTCTTTTTTTCATATCCTTCTATATTACTGTACTTTTTCATTAAATCAAATTTTAAAGCTCATCAAATAAATGTCACAGAATGTATATCACTATAATAGATATTAATATAACTGTCCTAAGATGTTACTATTCTAAGAATTCACTATTCTAGATAGTTACTCACAATTTTCCACATCTATGCATGTGTGACTATGAGTGTTGTCTTGTGTTTCGAGTGCACTCAATTCAAAATTATCTTTCATATTTGTTCAATTGACGCAAATTAATTTATTTAAAGTGTGTACGCTTTTAGCTAATAGCATCATAAATATTAACAAATTGAGCGGAAAACATTTTTATATAAATACATAACATACTTGTATATGGTATACATATGTGTGCATATGTAGTACATACGATACATATACGTGTATATTGCAAGAAGAGCAAAATTTTGATGAAAATTTACGCTGTTGAAGGCACTTCTACTCGATTTGTTTCGAGTACATATTGTACATCCTCAAATCAAACGCTGTCTTAAGTGTGTTCTTTGTCTGCACTATTCTTCGAAACTTACTTAACATTTTATTATATATTCTTAGTATGTGAAGTTTCACACCCAAATACAATAATTTGAATTGCATGTGTGAGTGTTAGCTCGTCACGCCGACATTTCCTTCAAAGGATTACCACCTTAATATCCATGTTCCAGATATAAAATAGCTAATAAAAACAGGATTAAAACCTTAAGCATATTTTCGAAGTCCCAGCGAATCTCATAAATAATAAAATAAAAAAACCCGCCATAAAAGTGTCATCATTTAACAGAGGTGTAAGCACCCAATTATTTTATATAGAAGATTGACGCCAACAATTTTTATTCCTGCGAGTTTGTAGTTTTTAGCAAGTCATTTAAGCTTTTCCATACGCCCATATATCCATATTTGCTACAAAGTTGACTGGCGCCTATAAAAATCCATTTTCCACTTTACATTTTTGATGTGCGTTGCCGCATGATTTGCAAATATTTATATGAATATGTTACTCTTTCCCCTTTTTGACTTTTTTTTTGCAATTCTGGCCGTAAGCCACACCAGCAAATCGCGGCTTAGCACTTTGAGTGCGCGGATATTGCAAAATGTAAATATCTACAAAAAAATGCACAGAACCACATGCATATGTATGTATGTATGTATGTGTGTGTGTATAAATGCACGATAAGTTCCATAAACAAATTCATAAAGAGATATATCTCGCTTGTCTGTCTGTTGCTATTGTTGTTGTAGGTTGTCAGTGCAAAAGCCAATGAACTTTAACTTCAACTTGTTGCATGCCGCCAGCTCGTAGGCGAAACGCACACGCCCATACACACATACATACATATATGTATATATATTTATGTACTATACTTAACATGCATACATAAATATATATGTGTGTACATATTCACATATCATTGAGCAAATAATCATAAGCAAATAAAGCGCGCATAAGAGCAGCAACAAGAACAACAGCAAATAAACGCAACACACAGCGATCGCAACCAATTCATAAACAAGCAGGCAAACTGAATTGAAGTTATAGAATAAAGAATAAAAAAGGAAAAATATTAAATTATATGAAATGCAATGCAGCGAGTAATCAAGCAGTCAAAGCGTCAATCAGCCAGGCCAGCCAACTAGGCAGTTAGTTTGCTTGCCAACTAAACGTCCAATCAGCCGCGCCACCAGCGGTATGAATGTGTGTGTGTGTGTGTGGGTATAAGTGTGTTGTATGGCCTACCTTACACACACATGCTTGCATAAATAACACATAGTGAGGCTTTTGGGTCGCCATTGACAGCGGGTCCACATTGGCTGCGGTTGTGCCATGTTGTCAATTAATTCAACCCAATTTACGTACTCCACCGTCAACGGCAATTCACTTCAGTTGAGTGTTGCAGCAGTGATAAAAAGGGCTAGCTGTTTACATACACACATATATGCATATGTGCATACAAATACATATGTATATAGACTCGTACATACATGCATACATATATACTTAGCTACTTGCACATACAGTTATTTTTTACGCTGCGATTGAGTGCAAGCTGGTTACTTCCCTTTTATGTGCATTTAAAATTCTTGGAGAGCTATACTTACAAAGAACTTACTAATACATACACAGCTTCGTATAAATATATGTCACTGCCTGCATGCAAAACTTTGAACTTTCTTCTTGATAAATTAGTTAAGCGAAAGGTTTTTAGTGTTGCTTAGATATTTCCGTAATTAAACTTTATTAGATGATTCAAATATATTATAAATAAGCATACACACTATAATGTATTAAAAAAAAAATCTTAACCTCAACATAGGTATCTTCAACAATGAGAAGTTATCTTAGGAACGTTTTTTATTTATTGTGAATTTTCAGCTAAAAAAAAAAATATTTTTTTGATAATAATACATACTTATATTATATACAAAACTTTCTAAATTTGCTCCAAATTCTCAGTTTAATTGAGACCATTTTGAACACAAAAATATACTAGTATATTACAAAACATTATAGTTTCATATCATCGGTTCAAATTTGACGTGGACTGACAAATACCATATATGCTCCTGAGCCAATACTAACGCTAATTGCAAGCCTCAGCTGGGATAGGTGTCAGTACCGTCAGTACCGTCAGTGCCTTTAGTGAATTTTGGTTTTTTATTTCGGCTTATTTTTGGAGCGCCAATCGCTAGATTATTAGACAGTTTCAACGTAGTTTTAGGTCTTTTGGTACGCGTCTAGTATTGGCACGATTCATACCCAAAACATAAAAGAGCGGGATGGACGCCTGACGTGAGGCAAATTTTCGATGACTTCGCGACCTTTATGCCACGCACATACTTGTGTTAATGTTAAAGTATACTCCACAAAACACTTCTGCAACATTTTCAACGTTTCCCTAGCCTTGGTTTCATTGGAAACATAAAATTTCAAGCAAACTGGTTGTCAATATTTTTTCTATGGTAAAAATGGCCAGACAAACTTTTCGCGTCGTAAACAAACAGATGTCAAACACACACTAATTTACATATGGAAATCAAACTTCACATAAACATAAAAAAAGATTGTACCAATCTAGGAAGAAATTGTTTATCGATTCGTTTTGCAGTCGCATAGTTTAAATGAACCAGTTAAATTTGATCAGATGAGTTATGCAACAATAGTCAAGTCAACTGCTTCAAAGAAGTTCTAACTCTGAAAATTTTGCCTGGGAGTAAAAAAAAATAAATCGTATTTTTTTCTTTCAAGCTTTATTAAAGATCTAGTCAGCGTATACAATAAATATTACATTGAGATTTTACTACAAAATGGCGGCTACTGGGTCAATCTTTAAAATTAAGAAGTCCTCTAAGAGCATTTGTGATTCTAAAACTTGTGCTATCTGATAAGAAAAAAAAGACAACGGGAACTTAAATCTCATAAGACTTGTTAGTAAAGTCTGTATATTTTTAGCTTTATATAGATGTTGCACCAAACGGTACTTGTAAAACAAATATTAAATTTTAGACCATAAAAATTAGCAGTAATTGTAGTTAATCGGTTATTAAAAAAAAACGTAATATTAAGTGGATAAATGCGATTTTGCTTGATTTTCAAAAAGTAATTTCGAGAACAGGGGTTTAAAGTGTCAGCCTCAAGCTTAAAGCCTCAGCTGACTGATCCATACACTTCGACTCTACAGCGGTTTAAACAAGGAAACAACTTTTTTCACTATTTTATCAATTCAAACATGTTTATATAGCTTTAAAGTGTACTTTAAGCAAAAAAATCGTATTTTTTTAAGGTCTAAACCCTAACTACTTAATTGAGACTTATTTAGAAAGCTAAACAGCATTACTTTGTCATGTAATTATTCGTAACGAATGACTTAAAAAGTATACTGTGTAACGCTAAACACAATATTTTTTAATTATTAATAAATATATTTATCAATTTTAAATTCGAATTTCTGAAGACCAGATCCAATAACTATGAATAAAAATTGGCTTGATATCTCTCACTTCCTATACAAAATAGTCGGTAGAATTTATTAAAATGATTGATTGAACGGCATAAACGGGAAATATTCTACTTATCATTCTGCACAACTTTGTCTAAGGGAATATGGGTCTAAAACCGGTTTTGAGGCAACGAGTTTATAGTTGAAGTTTAATTTTAAGAGATAATAAAAATTTCTCGTCAGTTTTTGAGATATCCGAACGACATTAAATCATAGGTGCGTTTTGAGATACATACTTAACACTTGTACATATGTACATATGTCCTTATATATCTGCCTAAATATACAACAACTGTTCAAGCAACAGTTACAATATTTTAGCAAATAATGTGTCATGCGATTAAACAGTTGTCAATATTACACATGCAAAGTTGTATAACAAAAACCAAAAACAAAAAGAAAAATCAAAAATTGTCTGCGGTCAAATATATCTTCACACAAAAAAAAAACGCTAATGACAATCAAAGTCAAAAGTAATTTTTTATACAAATTTTAACTATTGAGCACTTATAAATATGTATATATCTATAAAGACTCTTGTTTAAGTGTCACTACAACGCATGGTTGTGTGTTGTCCAAACAAATACTGGACATTCGCAATCAATTTCGTGTTTTTATCAGTAAATTTTTATGAATCATCGTTACTTCGTTATGCCTAAGTGGCTAAGAATTGAAATTCATACTCTTTGGCACATTCCCTTCATGGCGATTTTATGGTGTGAACGAGAGAGTAAAAAAACAAAACAAAATATACATACATACATATGCATTGAAAAATGTAAACACTACAAAAGCTACAATGTTAAATTTGCATTTTCGAGACAGCTTTACGAGTAAACGGTTACACATAACAGTATATATTTGTTTGGCTAAAAGGTGTTAATCATTGGAGGGTCTATAAACAAATGAGGGATTGGCTGGCTTGATTTAAGCTGATGCTTTTTTGAAGATGTTAAGGCGAAATTTGGAATTTGGGAAGATCACTTTTAATTTTATGCAATACAGGGTGGTTCAAATAAATAATTATAGTGTGGTTTAAAGCTTTTTTTTTTATACGCACGAAAAAAATTGTGAGTTTTACGGAATTAAAAATGTCATTAATGTGTCAAAAAATATGTTAAATGGGGTCAATACTTTTATTAATTTATATTTAATATTACTACCAAATTGATATATGATTGATTTTAGCGAAACTTTATCAACAAATATATTAGAATGTTCAAAAAAAAAAAATAAGTTAATTAAATTTATGTGAGATATTAATATTAAATTAGGCAATGGAATATGAACGAAAAGTAAAAAAATAATAAATTAATATTAAAAATATTATATTTCAAAATTTCTAGAGATATTTTTGTATTCTCGTTTTGAAAAAACATCACTTTCTTGAAATACGGTAAAAATAGCAAAAAACGTGAACTACGACTGAAAAGAAGTTACATATAATACCCTTTTCCATATAAAGACTTCATTTTGATCGGCCAGTTTATATAACAGCTATATGCTATAGTAGTCCGATATCGACAACACCGACAAATGAGCAGCTGCTTCGGGAGAAAAGGACGTGTACACAATTTGAGATCATTATCTCAAAAGCTGACTGACTACTTCACGAATACACAGACAGACAGACGGACATGGCATACAAATTTAAATAAGGTTAGACTACCTAATCAAATGTAAACAGTAAATTTAAATACTAAAATTCCTATAATTAAGAACAAAAATATTCATTATTAAAATCAATGAAAAAAAATTCGCGCTAAAAGTTTCCAAACAACACCGTATTTATACCAACTTTTAAACTACGAATTATACACAGCATACTGACATCAATAACGGCTAGCAAAATAGCAAATGAATAATTTTAATATTGATGAATCATCACTTCTAAGATTTGTATAAACATCTACATATTTAAAAAGCTACTCTGATGTTAATGCCTTTTTTGTATTAACATTTTCAGTTTTCGGTAGACTACTCTTCATTATTTCTTATTAGCAGATCAAGACTATTGATACCGCTGCCGTAATCGAAAATTTCTTTGAAAACATTTTATTCGTGCCATAAAAGTAATATGTTATTAATTATGTGATTAACCTGTTTTGAATTACCCTACTAAAAAATGATGATGCAAGCTTGTCTTCGCAAGTACTGCCCCGCCTTATAGGGGTATTGTTGTGTATATTCTCAATGCTAACTTAAACGACTACAAGACAGGAGAAAATTGATATAAAGTAGTTAATAGAGGCTTATTAAGCGATATATTTAATATATCTATTGTAGTTTTATATTTGTATTCATTCATTCATAAATTGATAACAAATCTTTATTAATGGGGATAAAGCTATTAAGGAGTAAGTGGAAGTTCCAACAACTTAACATTAGAATATAAAATTAAAGAACGATTTATTATGTTTACTATTAAATTTCATCAAATTTCCTCCGAGGTGTTCAAAAATACTTCAAGTTGAATGATGACTTCTACAGAGCCATTACATCGCAGTATATTACTACAGTTTCGAGCACAGAGAAAAGCAATCGTGAGCGCATTCTCTCTAGTAAAGTAGCTGAGCAATGCTTCTTTTTGCTTGTTTCTTAATAAACATCCATCCTTAATTAACAATCAAATTTTAAATCCTAAAGAGAGTATACTAAGTTTGCCACGAAGTTTGTAACACCCAGAAGGAAGCGTTGAAGACCCTATAAAATATATCCGATTTAGCCATGTCCTTTTGTCTGTTTATGTATACACGAATTATCTCAGTTTTTTAAATAACGATCTGAAATTTTGCATACGTCGTTTTCTCCTCCAGAAGCTGCTCATTTGTCGGAACCGCCGATTACAAATGACAAGATTATAGGCTTTAACATATACTTTTCAGCCAAAATCAAGTTCTAGTATGGACAAATTTTTTATTTTGCAAGATATTTGTACTCAAGACAATGCCACAACCTCTAAACAAATTGTTTAGATCGAACCACTGTCGCATAGAGTTGCCATACAAACTAACTAATTTGGCACCAAAGCGTACTTCATAATTCTCGAATAGAATGTCTTTCAATTCTTCGGTGTTACAACAATTTCAAATTCATCAATCATTTCTTAAAATATTAAATTATCATTTTAATAAATTATGTTTGCTCTCAGCCTTAAGTGTAACCACTATATTATGCGTCTTTTATTTGTTTACTATACTTATAAACAATATTAAAGTTTGCGCTTTGGAATATCCGCATGACTAATCCATTTCACAACCATTTCAGTGTTAATATAAACGCAATCAACTAATTTCTGCTGTTATTTTTTTTTTTTTTTTTGCTTTCGACATTTTAATCAAAAAGTCGCCGAGAGGCATTGAAGCTTTTTGCACTTTTACGTGCGAAAGTATTTATACTAATTTTTTTATTGATTTAATTTTTTTCGTACTGTTATCTCAACACAACGACCTTACATTCATGATAGCAGCTGCAGTTAGAGCTTTTTCGCTATCTTATCAGGCATTTGCTGGGCTTAATTTTTGGTCGTTTTGTGGTAACTCCCCTCGTTTAAGTTTCATTTGGAACGACTGATGGCAAATTTGTGGAAAATGTTTTTATTTCTATTCGCTTCGGCAATATTTCGTAAGCAAACAGAGAGAACTTTTGCCGTTTATCTTATAGTTATACGCTCAAATATTTGTGGGTACTTGCTGGTTTTGAAGTACTTGTCCAAAAGCAGGCCATATAACAAGCTGAAAAGTTGCGAAAAACACGACGCTACAGCAGTTTCGCAGCTTTGCTCCATACACACGCTTCTAAAATGTGTCGCGTACCGTAAACCGTTAACAAACTGGACTCGGCCAATCGCAGCAAAACAAGAAAAGCCGTGACTTAACTGTTCAAACATTTGTTTTCCGATCGATGTTTGTTTTTATTTTGTCGCGTTTGTAATTCGTGTTTCTTTCGATTTGGATAACTGCTGGTTTCCCCCTTTTTTATTTGCTGGCAATAAAAACAATACTTAACTTTTGCGCAAAGGTTTTAAGTGCACACACACAAAAGAAGCAAAGAAAAACAGACAAGACTTATTGCATTTAGTGCAACGGAACGACAAGTGTTACCCGGCGACGATCACAGGTGCGGCGCTTTGATTTCTGGAAATTTGCGGCAACGCGCCTTTTGTATTCGAGCTTTTTTAAGGAAATGCAACAATACTTTTTGTTTCATAATAAAGTTTATTTATCATAGCAATCAACAAGTTTTTATATTAAATATTTCGTGAAAAGAATTCCACTTCCATTTCCGGTTTTCCAACAATTAAAAATAATATGGAGAAGGTTAAATTGGTAATTATTGTTTAATAAATATATTATTTGCAATATTTGGTAACAAAAAAAAAAAAGGCTTAAAATTGTTTTCCAAATCTAAATGCTGAACAATTATAGAGTTTTAATTTTTGAGCCAATAGAATTCTTTAGTGTAAACGTTTTGTTAAACTTGCTTTCTTTGTAAGAAAAAGAATTTTTTTACTAATACATATGTATATAGTTTTTTACCTGGTGTCTGCTTCATTACTGTGCAGTTATACTTAATTCAGGTCCGGTTTTTGGGAGCAGAATTTCGCAGATAAACAGAAATATTCGTAACATGTCTATCGAAAACGATTTATGAATTTTAGCGATCTTCCAAAATATCGATGCCATTTTAATAGTAATATGCTTATTAAAATAATCTTCAATATTGACGATTACCTCATCATTGTCGCTAAATTTTTGTCCAGCGCTGATTTTCTTGAGTTTAAAGAACGGTAAAAGAATCTGGGGCAATACGTCCTTTTCTCCCTAAAAAGCTGCTAATTTGTCGGAATCCCCGATATTCACGAAATTTCGCATAGATCATTGGCCAAAGACCACGCTATAATTACCGTAGAAACTCTTCAGATCGGACTACTACAGGAACGATCTACAAACAGAGCGATCAAAATCATGCCATTGTATGGAAAACTTTTTTATTTGACGAGATATCTTCACGAAATATGACATAAAATATTCTCAAAAGCAACACTACAACGTCTGTAAAAAAATCCGGATCGGACCACTGCAGCATATAGCTGCCAAACGAAGTGACCTATCAAAATCATGTTTTTGTATGAAAATTTTTTTATTTGATAAGGTATCTTCACAAAAATTGCCATGGATCATTATCCAGGCTACAATATTCCAAGAAATTTTCCAGATTGGACCACTATATCCTATAGCTGCCATATAAACGTCAGTCAACGATCGGTCAAAATAAAGTTCTCGTATGGAAACTTTTTTATTTGTGAAAGGTATTATAGCTTCGGTGCAGCCAAAGTAAATGATTTTTTAATATACATACTTAATAGGGTCTTATTTATATTTATATACTTAATAGGGTCTCCAACATTTCGTTCTGGGTTTTACAAACTGCGTAAAAAACTTAGTATACCCTGTCTAGGGTTTATATATATATATGTGCCATTTATATTTATATATTGATTTATTTTTTCATTTATTTTTAAGTCAAATCTTTTTTGTCATCATTCGTCATATATGTAAATATATGTATTATATTCAGATCGATTAGCTACTTATTCACTCATACACTAAAAATAAAAACTTCGTACCACAAAAAAAACAAGGTTTCAAGGTTACTACCTTTCCATAAATGCTCTATTGCCACAAGCAATTAAGCGATGCAAATATTGAAAAAATTTTCCAAAAATAATCGATTGAAATGTATTTGCATATAATGCGTGCTGCCAACTGCAATTTGTTTTGTAAATGTCGGCGAAATTATTGCAATAAAACCGATGTCGCAAATGCGATTTGTTGTTTTCATTATTGTTGTGATTGCCACATGCACTAACTGTTTGCGTAACTTGTCCGTGGAGAGCGCGCGGTGTTTGAGCTAGTCACGGTGCTGAAATGCTTCGATCGTCGGAGTGGACCATATAAGGACTAAGCATGCATGCAAACCAGTATAAAGTGATTTATGTACCGATAGATGCTAACTGGGCCTATAAAAATATTGAAAATAAAATAGAAATAGCAAATAAACGCAAATGGGGAAAACCATTAAGGGGCGCTCTCCAATTCACGATAAAAGTGCGCATTAGCGACGAGAATGGGCATGATTGATTTATTTTTCATGTGCACGAGGGTTGTTGGATGGATCGAGCAGCTATTATTCTTCGTTTTCGAAATCGTTTGCTTCAGTGTTGAGAGGATATGAGATTTCAGTTGAATGAATATGGAAATAAAAGAATTTCATCACAATCATATATCGAATAAAGGCTAAAGCAGCACCTCTAACCTATCAAACAGCCCTCGTACCGGCATGCTTTCATCTGAATATGTGAGAATATATATATTTACATATATTTTGTATATCTATATATGCAGTTGTTTATGTGTTTGTAATGCCTAAATAATTTTCAGTGATTATTTTTAATTACGCCTTCGCATTGTACAATTTTGCAAAGCTTGTTCTTGTTGTTGTTGTCAACATTTCTAATGCGAAGACATGGAATTTCCAATTTGGACAAACAGACAAACAACAGAAACAGAAAATTGGTCAGTGGTGGCAATTTTGGGTCAATCGAAGTGCCCACACGAAAATTCAAGTCGATCAGGTGTATTGACATACATATGTACATACAAACCAATCTATATGAATATACAAGTAGATATAATCAAAATTTTGAAAGTGCGCGTATGTTTACAAAAGCTGACAAGTTTAGTGTTGCTTTTTTTATTTATTTATTTTTTGTTTTAATTTTTTTTTATATATTTTTTCTTATTTTTTTATTTTTATTTTTTTATTTTTATTTTCTAATTTTTTTATATTTTTTTCTGTCAAAAAACTTTATGATTAAAATATGTTTGTAAAATATTGATTTACTTTTCATTTATCTATTTAAGTTCGTTTATATTTATTTATCAATAATACATTATGTATACATATTGATTACATTGTTGATATATTTAGCACTCAATTATTTTTATCACAATTTGCCATTTGATAAGAATTGCGTACTTTTTCCCCATTGATTAGACTCTTGAGAGTAATAAATTAGTTATTTTTGAAATAAATCGTTAGTCATACATCCTCTTCTTTTGTTTTCGATTTATGATAGGTAATTAAAATTGATATAATTTGCGTGCACTTATGTTTATAATAGTGTACACTTAGAAGTATACTTAGTTCTTATTGTGCATACTTGAAATATTACATACTGAATGGATGTCAGGCAGCATAGGCCTTTTATATAATTTACTACAAGTTCCAAATATATACTCGAAAACGATCTGCAATTTTTTATTAATTCAGTTTCTGTGGCTATTTTAGACTGCCCTGCTCATAACTCCACGAATTCATCTATTAAATTGTAACTTAGAGTTTGTGTACACTTAGTGGTAAATCAAAAAAAAAATCGTTTTATTTCATATCATCATTCGTTAGAAAAAATAAATTTCTAAAATAACATACTAAAATTTTAAATCGATATCTCAAATAGTTTTTGAGGTACAACCCTATAAAGTGTAGCCGCTCAATTCAATGAGCATCATCAGTTTATCTTTAAACGCGTTTTTCTCGAAACAGCTTTTTTCAAATTTACTTGACTGATTGCTCAGAGACAAACGATCCATCCCCAGTCCATTTTTTCTGCTTGTTCTGTATATAGTTCTCCCTATAATGACGTACCAGATCATAATCTGATCTTTAAAAGGATTTTCGCAGTCCAAAAGCGACCAAAATTTTGAGTAAAATTCAACTCTTTTTTTATTTTTTTAATTCCCAAATATCACCTTTCTTAGGCTGTCACACTAGATGTGCTCATTAATTCAGTTAGGCTCTCCTACTGATATGACTCCGGTACTATCCTGCATCTAACTTTTTACTCTTTTCCGACTGGTGTTTGCATATAAATACTTTTTTGATTGGTTTAACAGTTTTTGTACACCTTAATTAACCCATAATTTTCATTGTCTTCATTCCAGGAATCACTTTCTTTAGCACACTCACTATCGGACAAACCACTGCCGCAATCGCCTCTCATACCAAATTGCTTGGAGGGTGGCAAAGTTTCAGATCGTTTGGGCAAATTGAAAACATCTTCGGAGAAGTGGAAGGATCGTATCGGTATGTAAACGTTTTTAAAAATTTTTAAGTTGAAATTTAAACCTAAACACCAAAAAAAATTTTTTTTTTGTTAACATATTCTGTATTGAACTGATTCTGGAAGTATTATATTTAATCGAAAATGTCTGAGATCTTCCATGTACGATAGATAGTCCATGATTTCGATGCTTTGTCCGGTCAAATAACTCTTAAAGTGCGGTCAGACTTGACAGAAGAAGAGAATAAACCAATCTCATTACGAGAAGACAGTCTCGTCTTACTGATTTTCGATGAAAACCCCAAACGGCTGAATGTGTTGAGCTCGCAACATAATTTGGATGGGACTTAGATTTACATCTTGTTAGCGGCGCATGTCGCATTTCTAACGTATAAAAGAGCCTTGTACGAAATCTTCAGGCATTCATATTACCTAGAGACCATCACTTAATTCTTCATATAATTGATTGAGTTATTTTCAGTCCAGAATCAGAACTAAAACTCACTGATAACTTTATTTAACCTATTTATATCGAAACCCCACACAGATCTGTTCTGTTCCTCAAGATCGACCTCGAAACATTCTCTTGCAGCGAACTTCCTTCTCCTAAAGCTTGTCTTTTTATCATCTTTATTATTCTTTACCTACTCTTTACGCAGAACAATCCGATGCCTCCAAGTTCACAGTCGCTGGACGTCTGCAAAAAAAAGCACAGTCACCGATTGAGCTACAATTTGAGCGCGAACAAAATGCCGAACCGAAAAAGTGTTCCATGCATGTGGTGGTCAGCGCCAATCAACCACAACTTGGACTCGCCAAAAGTCCATCGATGATGGTGACAACCAATACAAATGGTGGCACCAACGGTGGTACCTACGGTCAGCACAATTACCTGCAGCGCAGCCTGAGCGTAACGGCCGAACGTCCGAATAGCGAATCGGCAAACTCTAGCTCTGACTCCGATTCCGATGAGCGCTGCAATGAAAAGGAGACGAAGAATAAGGCGAACACAAGGAGTGCTGCCGCAGAGCGTGCGGCGCTCGGCACACGTGTTACTGTGCCAAAGCTGGACGACGAAGAGACATTCGAGAAATTCTTTGCATCAAAGAAACAAACGCCCATACAGACAACCGTTATTAGCGAGGATGCCGCAGTGAACGATTTCGATTTTGATAGCATCAAGACGACACAACGGTATATATATATATATATATTTTTTATTTTGATTCTTATAATACATTTTTTTGTTTTGTTTTGCTTGTGTTTCGATGAGCGAAAAGTGTCAAACAAATAGAAAAGTCAAAATTCGAAATTAACAGCAGCTTATCAAAATTTATTGCTCCTTTTTTTACAGTTTGGTTACAAAACGTACCATACAAGGTCCGAAGGGCAGACGAGCAGCACGCAACCCACTCAAGAGTTTAGCCGAACGCAGCGATATCACTTCCGAGTATACCGAAGTTAAGTCTGGTGTAGCTGAACGTGAAATGCGGCGCTTGAAACTCGAGTCATGTAAGTAACGCGAACACAAACACAAACGAAGTCCAAACTTTTTGAAGAAAGAACGCTTAGATTACGCTAACTTCTCTCTTACAGATGGTCATCGCAGCAGCAACTTGGCGGCCGAGGCCATCGCTGGGCTAGCATCCGTCGAAGATTTCAAGTCGGTTGCTTTGAAGTCCTCCGCGCTGCCGTTTAATCAAATGTGGGTACCGTATAAGAAACTCATGCTGCTACATGTTAAGGGCCGTACACACGTGCAAACGCGTTTGGTTGAACCCACATATAAGTCGGTGAATCGTGGCGATTGTTTCATACTCGTGCATGGTGATCAGTTGTACCGTTATGTCGGCTCGTACGCCAATGTCATCGAAATTGCACGTAGCAAGAAAATATGCGCCTATATAGTCGAGAATAAAGATCTCGGTTGCACAGCATCAGCCGAAGTTATACTTACCGATGGCAAATTTTTAAATGAACGCCACTGGAAGAATTTCTGGGAGCTGCTGGGCAAACCGGAAGATTATATAATACCCGATTGTGGGCATGCCGACGAAGATGATCTCTTCGAAGCAAGTCTCATAGAGACCAACAAAATCTATGAATTCCAAGATGATTCATTGGTGCCGATGGAAAAGTACTGGGGCTGCATACCGAAAGTTGAGATGCTCGATCCCAATAAAGTTATTATTTTCGATTTCGGTAGCGAAATGTATGTGTGGAATGGCAAGACAGCGTCGACAAATGCCAAACGTGCCGCCATTAAGTTGGCGCAAGAGCATTACGACACCGGCGATGTGGACTACTCCAGCTGCTATGTAAATCCCGTTAATTATGCGGCAATTGTCGGTAATCGCGAGTCATATAAATTTTTGCGGCGTTGCGAGAAGCGTGGTGATTGGTGTATTTTGGGCAAAATCACACAAAATATGGAAACTTCGCTCTTCAAGGAGAAATTCTCCGACTGGCCCGAAGTGGAACGTGAAGATCTGGAAAAGGATTATCTCATAAATGGTGTGCATGCCGTAAAAGCACTCGATGGACAGGCGCTTTACAAAGGCGAACCTTATCTCGAGCCTAATTTAGTGTTGGAAAATGCCAATTTGGGGCGTGGCAATTTCTATTACGACAACGACAGTATGCGTCACTTCGATGTCATCACAAAATCCACCGACAAATGGCAAATACACGAATTCAACTTCGACAATGCGAAAGCTAACAGTTACGGACACTTTTACTCTGCCGAAAGTTATATTGTGCGTTGGGTATACCAGATTTCGGTAACGGTGCGCGAGTTGAGTGGCAAAATATCCAATCGAGCCACAGTCGGACGCGATCGTTGTGTATATTTCTGCTGGCAGGGCAACGATTCCAGCGCCAATGAGAAAGGTGCTGCCGCGCTGCTCACCGTAGAGTTGGATAAGGAGAAGGGCGCACAAAAGCGCGTAGCACAGGGCGATGAAACACCCGCGTTTATAAGGCTCTTCAAATTGCTGTTCCAACACAAAGGCCGCAAAGATGATTGCCTGCAACGTCGCAATACGTGGCGTCTCTATCAGATCACTGGCAATATGCCGGAAGAGACGCTACTCAGCGAGGTGGACTGTCATGCGCGTCAGTTGCGTTCACGCGCCTCTATGTTGCTTATACACGGCGATACGGGTGTGATATATGTATGGCATGGCTGTAAGAGCGCCAAACATACACGCGATTTGGCTGAGCAGGCGGCAAATCACTTGAAGACCGAGAAACCGGAAGATTTGTTTACGGAAGGTGTGAGCGTGTTGCAAGTGGAGATGGTGGAAGAAGGCAAACATGCGAGCGACTTTGAAGCGGCATTGAGCGGCTGCGATAGCAACGCTTATTATAGCCTACTCAAAGAGACAACCAAAGATTTCGCTTATACAGCGCGTCTCTTCCATTTCTCGAGCACGCAGGGCGTGTTTAGCGCCACGGAATTGCAATATGCGCTGCGTTGCCAGGACTTGCACAGTCCATATCCATACACGCAGGCGCAATTGTACAATGCACGACAACCGACGATCTTTATGTTCGACGACGGTGATATGCTGTGGCTTTGGATGGGCTGGTGGCCGCTGGAGGATCTCAAAAGTGAGTTGGTTGCTGTTGTTATGTAAAAAACAAACTAATGGTTTTAATATTTTTTTCTAGTTACCACCGAAGAGCGCAGCAGTCCAACAAATGAGAATCGCGCCGGCGTGAATCGTTGGATATCGGAGCGACGAGCTGCTTTGGAGACAGCTGTCTCTTACTGGTGCGCCAAATTTGGTATGTTTGAGTCAAAGTGTTATTGCCACAATGTGTGTGAGTGTTGCTAATTATGCATGTTTTTATTTTTTTTATTTCGTTAATTAGGTGAAAATAACGAAAAAGACTTCCATGACATTAAAGGTTATGTCATATGGGCGGGCCTAGAGCCATTGGCCTTCCAAGCTCTCTTCCCCGATTGGATTGAGCGTGATGATATCAAAGAAATAAACATGCAGGTGAGTACTATATCTATGGGTAATACTTTATTAGCGACGTATGATTCGTATTCATGATCCTTTATTTTTATTAAAAATGCTTTAACGAAAAACCTCTATATAAATATTTTTATTGTTAACATCTTTTCTCATTTTGTAGGATGGTCGCACTGATGAACCCACCCCCATCACTGATGTTCTAAAACAACTAACCCAAACCGAATATCCGCTTGCCATATTAAAGGAACGTCCACTGCCCGAAGGTGTGGATCCGACACGCTTGGAATTGTATTTAAACGAAGCGGACTTCCAGACGGCGCTCGGCATGACTAGCGCTGAATTCGAACAGATGCCAGTGTGGAAGCAAACCAATCTGAAGAAGGAGCGTGGCTTATTTTAGTTTTTTTTTTTGAATGAAAAAAAAAAAACAGAAAAAAACAACAACAAAACATAAAAATAATATTTTGCTATTTAAATTAAATAAGTGAAAATTGCTTAAAGACTAGAACTGCTAAAGTAAAAACAAAAATCAATGGGCAAACTGTTGCCCTTTGAAAACAAAACAAAAAAGAAAAAAAAACGCTAAAGATTGAGAATTATATTTTGTAATACTTAAAGCATACATACATATATGAGAGTGCACGCAGACGCACATCGGCACATGAACACAATCATTTTTGATATATATATATATATATATATGCATATATGCAATACAACAACCACTAAAATATTTAATAACTTTTTACATATTTTACAAGCTTACAAAATATATATACATACATATATACACAAAAAATGCAAGCGATTGATTCTAATAAATATTATATACTTAGGCCTCATCTACATACGATACATATGCACGCATATATACTCTTAAATTAAAATTAAAATTATTGAAAAAAAAGAAAAAAAAATAAAAAAATCTATATATTTATATAAAAGTTCTTAACACATGCAAACACTCACACACACATATCTAGCAGCACTGCGCGCATGCGCGTGCTTTTTTTGATAAAATTTTACAATTTGCAAATAAAATATATTCAAATGCAAAGTTAAACTATTTAAAGAAAATTATGATAACAACAAAAATTAAGCAAAAAATTGCGCAGAAGCAACTCGAGTGCAAAAAAAGTTGAAATTTATAAATTTAAATATCAATTGCTTGCTTGAAGGCAGCACCAGCGCACAAGCTACACACATATTGATTTAAAACTAAATTTTATAGCCTACATATGCAATTAAAAGCAATAAACTATTTAAAAAATTTTAAAGAAAAAGTTTAAATTTGTTTTGTTATAAAAATTTTGGCCAAAAAGTACACTATTGTGCATAAACTTGCAAGTTTTCATTTTACTAAATATTGTGTTTGTTATTTTTACTTACATTATTGCAGTCAACATTAAAATAATAAAACAATTTATAAAAATACAACAAATATTTAAAAAAGAAATTTAATATAAAAAAATTATAATATGTACAAATATTTTAATGTTAGCGAAAAATAATAATGAAAGAAATTATCATAATAAAAAAGTATAATTTTTAAAAAAATATATATAACATCAACATCAACAACAAAAAAAAATTTATATAAAAAAATTATAATGTGAAAAAATAATAATATATATGCAAAAATTATAATATTAATAAACATTAAAAAAATAACATTTAAAAAATATATAAACACATTTGTACTTACATATGTATGTATTCAATATTTTTTAAATTAAAACACATACAATTGTACATAAATATAACTTAAATGGTTCGTTTGTATAGCTTATTTTAAAGCAATCGTTTTAGCACACTTTTTGTTTGTGTACTTTATTATGTAATTATACACTAATCATGCTCTTTATGTTACATATACACACATACACACATGTATGTATGTATAATTTTATGTATTATGTGCTATTATATTTTTATACACACGTGTGTATTTTATTTTTATGTTTTGTAAATGTATTTACAAAAAAACGCCCCGAAATTTAGTTCAAATTATTTTAATGTATTTTATTTTTTAATATTATTTTATAAAATATAAATATAATTTTATATATGCGCATTTTTAAGTTAAATATTATTTTGTATTTATTTCTTGTTATAATTAACTGTTACTTAGTTATTGCATACAAAAGCATAGCGCTTGTGGTGGGCGCGCTAACATTACTTAGTACATTTCAATAAAGTTGAATTTCTAGCAAATATACTTGCGTTTTATTTCATGTAGTACAATACATATAGAAGCACGAAAAATTTTTTGTGTATCTTGCCCTTCAGTCCACTTTTTACCGAAACCGCCTACCGCTCATCGTTCAGAAGTTATAAACTTTTTCCATTTTTCAACATAGCTTTACCTTGAAATTTTAATTTTTAGAAACAGTTCTTCAACAATAACAAACTTTTTTTTTTCAACACAATTTTAGTATACGCGTTTCTCTAAAACCCAGTTTTTACCAAAACCGCCTACGACTCTCCGTTTAGAAGTTATAAGCATTTTTCCATTCGGCAGCCGCCTACTGTTGACTTCTGGGCGCCTGGCAGCGCGACAGGCAAAATGGTCAGCGGAAATAACCTGCATCAAATATTTCAAGCAAAACTCCTGCGGGTATGCTACACTTGCGTATTTGAACATATTTGTGTGTGTGTGTTGCCTTTTCAACTTTAAAAAATGCAATTTCCAGCCACTTCGCCAGTTCTGAACTGTTAGCCATAGCGGATTTTGATAAAAACTGGATGACAAGGAAATGCATGCGCTATAATTTGGCAGTAAAAGTTTTGTTGTTGTTGTTGCAGCATTTTTTATAAAATATTAAAATTCAATTTATAGCCAAAGCGAATTTTAGTAAAATGTGGATTATAGGAAAAACTATTCGCTATAACGTGGAAGTAAAAGTTTTCTTATTGTTGCTGCAGAACTTAAAAAAAAAAATGTTATGCCCTGAGGAAGTACTTTCTCTTCGTTTCTAGTTACGGCGATTATAGAAAAAGAGACACACTTTTTATAAAAAGCGACTTAATTTATTGTAAAAAAATTTCAGTAAAATTTTGCATGAATTTCGACTTTTTCTGTAAATTAAATAAAGTATAAAAAAATAGGTTGTGTTTTCACTAATCCTGCTTGCATCTCAGCAACCCTCGTTTCTCATGTTGTGCAGCCACAGTCTGCTGATCCGCTGCCACCACGCTCCGCTGCTATAGATTTGATCATGCGACACATTAGCTCACGGCAAGTGCTCTCCCGACTTTTACCCACCGCCACGACCTCAGCGTGATTGGCATACTCTTTCTTTTCGTAGTCCAGTGATGACTTGTTGGTGATAAGACTGAATGCGAACACTTTCAGACCACAGTGCTGGGCCACGACCACCTCGTGTGCGGTCGACATGCCGACAGCATCTACGCCACAAGTGTGCAACATCTTACACTCAGCAATGGTTTCATAATTAGGACCACCTAGAAAGCAATATGTGCCCACCTTAACCACGTCCGGTATACCCATCTCTTTGGCTATACCGAGAGCGCGCTTAATCAAATCGGGATTGTAGGCATCGGTCATGGGTGGAAAACGCGGTCCCAGCCGTTCATCGTTCGGTCCACGTAATGGCGAATTGCCAGAGAAGCCAACGAAGTTTATATGATCACGTATGAGCATAATATCGCCCACCTTATAGGTGGGATTTATGCCGCCCGCAGCATTGGTCACCATCAAGTACTCAATACCCATCACTTTCATGACACGCACGGGCAACGAACACTTCACCAATGGATAGCCTTCGTAGTAGTGAAAGCGTCCCTGCATTGCCAACACTGGTAGACCCTCAAGCGTGCCGATGACGAGGCGTCCCGCATGTCCGGGAACCGTTGAGACCGGAAAACCGGGTATGTCCTTGTAGTCGATATTTTGCGCATTCGTAATGGCTTCGGTTAGTGAGCCCAGACCCGAGCCACAGATAATGCCGATAACCGGTTTGATTTTTATGCGTGACAGAATATTGTCAGCGATGACTTTGACCGCTTCGTAGGTGATGCTAGAGGGGAAATTCATTAAAATATATATATATATATATATATATATGTTTGTATGTTCTTAATCTTACGTTTTATCTTCACATTTGCCTGTCGCGCACTTAGCATCCGCCATTACGTAGTATGCGAAACGAGGGTACGATGCAGCGGATTATTTAATTATTTAATTAATTTTATTTTTATTATTTTTTAAACTGCAAAGGAAAATTTAGCGACCGAAACTTTAAACTAAAAATAATAATTTGATTTTAAAAATTTATTTCATTTTGACTGAAGAATCACAGGTGCTTATGTTGAAAAACAAGTAAGAACTGCGAAAGCAATATCATTACAAATGACTACTAAACTAACGGTAATTATGACGTCTTTTTAAAGGCTGCAGACTTAATAATTGTTTGTGGATTAAAAAATCACGGGAATCGTAAGGTTAGTAAATAAATAATTCAAATGATTTCAAAAGAATGTAAGTTTCAGCTGGAGGTCTGGAATTGAACATACTATATTTGTAATTACAAAAAAAAATATTAAAAAAAGTGGGAATCCGCTGAGCTAAAGATCAGACACAAGTTTTCAGTTCATAGAATTATATTCTGTGTCTACGCAAAAGTTTACATTAAATTTTGCAGTCCATTTAAAAACTTTTGAGTTGTAAACGGTTTTCCACAATACTGCCACATATTTAGAATTTTAAAATTAGAACAAAAATGTTAATGTAAATATTAATACTAAGAAATGTATTTGCATACATTTATGTAAAAAAATATTTTATAGAGTTTCCACCTGTCTCAAAAAGTTTTTCAAATATAATAAACGGTTAATAATTTAAAACACGATGCCAGCACATTTACAAAGGCTTCAATTTAAGTATGATATGATGCAAGGTTGCCACACTTATTCAATTTTCTTCATTTTTTAAACAATTTGATTTACAGAAATGTCAATATGGGACTGAAACACACATTTACAAAGGCTTCAATTTAAGTATGATATGATGCAAGGTTGCCACACTTATTCAATTTTCTTCATTTTTTAAACAATTTTATTTACAGAAATGTCAATATGGGACTACACACATTTACAAAGGCTTCAATTTAAGTATGATATGATGCAAGGTTGCCACACTTATTCAATTTTCTTCATTTTTTAAACAATTTTATTTACAGAAATGTCAATATGGGAATGAAACAATTTCAATAAAAAATTAAATAAATAATTACTGACAAATTTCAAATTGATATTATTATATAATAGTAAGAATGATGATATCGAACGATTAAATTGAATGAAAAGGATATTTTAAATAATGGAGTATAACGGATGATAATCCAGCTATTTAGTTTCACCGAAAAAATGCTGGCCTCCGCATCATTAGTACAATTTAGACTTATTTTCTAGAAATATTAAACAATTATTATATCTATATGCATATATCTATATACACGAATGTCTATATAAAATGTGAAAATATACATGCATATATATCTATATAGATAAATATGTGTGTGTCTATATAAAGTACAACTCATTTTCTTTAATTACTGTATAATTGTATAAATGTATTTTTGCACACATGTAAAAACGCCCGCCTTTGCTGGAGAAAATATCTAAATGGATGTCTAAACACAGCATACTTTTGGGCAGCGAAATATATAGAATAACAGTATAAGTCGGCATTTGGAAACTATTTACGTTTGCTAAGTAAATATATATCGTTAAAAGTGTTTTCAAACAATTTTTTTTACTAAAATTTTAACTTTTTAAACATCTCTACCATTTCTCAATAAATATTAATTTTATGTAAATTGATGCTCAATGTAAATTGAAGTCGAATACTTGAGAGCTGAGTGAGAACCATTATCAGATCTGGATTGTTTTGCAATTTTGGATTTCACGGCAATATTGATGGCAATAACACAAGCTGATAACATTGCTAAGGTAATAGTAATGGTATGAATAAAAGTGGCATAAGACTTAGTACTGAGGATATTTCTTAGATCGTTGGTTAAAGAGTTTAGACGAAAGTATAAATTTTGTTTGGAAATTTACATTTCAGCTCAAATAGGTATAGATTGCAGGGTTAGGCCAGTCAAGTCCTTAAAAAATATTTTTTTGACTTAAAGTGCTCTTTAGTGTCTTAAAAACGTTATTTAACATTAGTAGAATAGTTATAGTATTTTTTCCTGTTTAATGCTTTGTACTGGCGACGCATGCGTGTTAGTCAACTTTAGCACTTTATTTAACAACATTAGACGCGTTTTTCTCGAAGCTTCATTTTTCAAATCAGGCGATGCTGATATACCGAGACTATTGCACATATTCACAAAAATCTGATTTAGTAAATTGCGTACGATTTTTTCTTATTAATTGAACTTTTTTATAAATTATTTATTTCTCATTTTTTCTGTATAAAATTTAACTCTTTTTTTGTATGCCAGTTCTATGCTATATAAGTGCAATATCGGTGGTGCCGACAAATGAAAAAAAGAAGTTCAGATCGATACCTCATAAACTCAGGAACTAGTTCAGGTATATATAGACAGACGGACATGGCTGCACGCTTATTATATATATATATATATATTACAAAATCTCTGATATTTCCTTTTGGGTGTTACAAACTTCATGACAAACTGAAAACACTCCTCTCGGATATAAAAATTATAATGCACTTATATTTTTAATAAAAATTCAAAAAGAAATTTGACTTCTTCAACAACATGAAATTGGAATAATATTTTTTTTTATGTCTAAAATCTCACGTATGCGACATAAAAGTAGCATACTTTTACTCGCAATTTCATCAGGCAGCATTGTACGAGTATTTGTTTAATAAAAGAAATTTTAAATGAAAGTGATATACAATATTTTACAACAAACATTTTGTGTGCTCAATATATGTACTAGTTTTATTATTTAATCGAAAATACATTAATGTTTCAATACGTCAATCAATATGCTTATTATTGTGCATATTTATATTTCTAAAAAAGTGAAGTACATTCTAATAAATAATGTTGAATACAATTATAGTAAATACGTAAATGCTAAAAGTACAACACATGTATACTTTACACTTAAAAATAATAAATCAGTATTATATGTTATAATACACTAAACAATGCATTAGTATTGAACTCGCATATACTCTATAGGGATACATATTCACTGGCTTACTGCGCGACTTGGACTGTCGTTATGCAATAAAAACTAAAATATTAAATGCAAAAAGTAGTAGATGACTCAAAGTCGAACGCGTAAAAATATCATAATGTTAATAATATTATGTATAAAAATGTCTACAAACATACATAAAAGAATCAAACAGAGCTAACGCAAAACATAATAAGACAACTACAAATCTAATGCAAATCTACAAAGTAATCTTATATTGTTTAAGTGTTACCTCATAATACGCGTCTATAGTTATCAACTGTCAGTGGTTTGTGTATGAGATAGGTGCGTAACTAGAGTAAATACGAACACTCGCTATCTCACTCACACACCAACGTTTGTCGTTACACTCTATTTATGTCTTTTTTGTTTTTCTTTATATGTAACTACGTAGCAAGCTATACTATTATTACAAACTAAGATATTTTTGGTACGATTCCCTCAATTGCAGCGCTTATTTCTTGCCATTCTTCTGCTGTGTCTCCTCGGCCAACTCGCGTACCATTCGACACATTAATTCACCACAAATGCTTTGCCGCGATTTGCCGACCATTACAACTTCCTCGTGATTGGCATCCTCCTCACTGCTGTCATAGTCGAAAGCGCACTTATTCGTGATCAAACTGAAAGCGAACACAGTGAGATCGCAATGCCTGGCTGTGATTACTTCGTGCACCGTGGACATGCCCACTGCATCCACGCCCATAATGCGCAACATTTTCAACTCGGCCACAGTCTCGTAATTGGGACCACCCAAACATGTGTAGACACCTTCATGCACGTCATTCTCAATGCCCATCTCACGCACCACTTTACGCGCCTTGCGCACCAAATGACGATCGTAAGCGTTCGTCATGGGTGGGAAGCGGGTGCCAAAGCGTGGATCGTTGGGTCCTTGCAACGGTGAATTGCCAGCAAAGCCCATAATATTAATGTGATCACGCACGATCACGATGTCACCGACTTTGTATTTCGGGTTGAGACCGCCCGCAGCATTTGTGGCGAATAGATACTTAATACCGACCAATTTCAATACACGCACAGGCATGGAACATTTCGCCAACGGATAGCCTTCATAGTAGTGGAAGCGACCCTGCATGGCAACGACGGGCATACCCTCCAAATAGCCAAAGATCATGCGGCCGACATGACCCTCTACCGTCGAGACGGGGAAGTTCGGTATGTCCTTGTATTCGAAGGCTTCTGTGCCGGTAATATGATCGGCTAGTGAATTCAAACCCGAACCGCAAATAATGCCGATGACGGGCCGAATGCTGATGCGCTCCAGAAAGTAATCAGCGATCTCCTTGATCAGCTCGTATGAATAGCTGTAAGTAAAGAGCAAAAGTAGTAAAAAATTAATATTGTTTTTTTTTTTTGTTTAAAAATATTTATTATATTTATGTGTGTGTGGGATTGTAAGTCAGTTTTAAATAAAAACCTCAATACTGTGTGTGTTGTTGTTGTTAGGTGATGGCGCAACATTTTTGTGTAGAAAATAAAATTTTGTGCGTGAATTATGTGTGAATACAAAAACAACGAACATTAATCACAATAAAAAAAACACAAAAACAATTTTGTTTACAACCCCACGGTTTCGGCGCTCCGCGCAGAATAATCTGACGCAGTCAGTTGAAAAAACTTTAGACCAACAAATATTTGACATTTAAATATTAATATTTAGTTATCTGTTATGATGTTTCGTTTTAAAAATAAAGTTAGAAACATATTTCCAAAAATTGTAATCAAAAACAAGCATCAATGCTTTTCTTATCTTTCCAATTAATTTACGTTTGATGACTTTAAGACAATAACAGTTCTTACGAAGAATTCATACATACAAAGGTGTTCAAACCACAGCTCATTTTTCGAATATTTAGATTTTGGGATTGTCAAAACACGTATCCCGAAAGTTTTAGAATATACAGTACGATTATATTGATCTTAAAAAAAACATAACCTCTAAATATTTTAGACATATATATTTTTTTTTACATAGTTTTCTTCTCAAGTCACCACTTCTGCTTAATTTTGTATGCTCCTTATATTAAAACACTGAAAAGGGATTTTCAAACAATACTAAGTGCGAAATAATACTACGGATCCAACCTCATGACTATAAAAGTTTAAATAATAGGAAGAAATCTTCCACAAACATACTCCACAAGTTTTTCCACAAATTACTAACCTCAAAATTTTAATTTTAACTCAAAATAGCTTCTAGATAAACTAAATATTTTTAATATGAAACCAAAGTGCTTGAAATTTTTCGATACATCAAAACAACCATAAATATTCGAAAAATATTATATTCATTTCAGTTAAATCAAAAATTGCTCGAAATCTTGCAGTATAAATAGCAAAGGTATAGTTACCGAACCACAATAAATGAAGACAATAAATGAATCATCTGATGTACATACTATCGAACACATTACATTGACGAGCCCTCCTTTACTCATTACAGTTATCGCAAAATATTTTTATGTTTATGTATGCAGTCGTACATTTAATAAGTTGTTGGTCTGTTATCTAAATTTTTTTTTACGCCACTCATGCTAATAAATAACATTTCAGCTGTTGTCATAATTTTTTGAATGTGGGAACATAAGAAATGAAATGAATAAAAAAGTGATTTTAACATAAATTGTTTAAAAAAATATTTAAAAAAATGTATGTTAGATATATATGCATAGTATATGTACAATATATGTATGACATCTTCGGCTTTTATCAATTTAGAAGATATTTTTTTGGGATCTTTCGAATGTTATGCATTGTATATAAAGCTTTGTTTACTCTCATGAAAATGTTTTTGAAATGTCTTCTTTGAAATACAATCATTTTCCGATAACTGTCACGATAAAGTAAATAAAGACGAACTGAACAATTTTTTAACCTTGATACTCTAATTTTTCAAATTAAATTAGCGAAATTCACATCAAAACTATATGCGATTTCTTTTTTTAAATTAAAAAAAAAAATCAAGTATTTGTTGACTGTTTTTAATTTAAACGAGAAAGGAAGAGCTAAGTTCGGATATAACCGATCATTTTATACTCTCGCAAATCGCAAGGTTCAATGTCGGTAAAATTCTTTTCGAATTTCAATAATAAACCTGACAGGTTGAGCGATATTTTCGGTAAAAAGTGCACATTAGGAACTGGGGTTCACATATATAGTAACTGGGGGCTTGAATAGTTAAGGTCCGACTTGGACATTTTTGACCAAAAGATGGCATACCTAAAAGGCACTATTCGTACAAAGTTTCATCCGGATATATTGATTGCTTCTTGATTTGAATACTGGAAAAAGAAAGAATCAGATGGAATGTAAAATTGTGTTAAATGGGAATTAGGCACAGTATTTGAATGATTTCGACTATTTTCGCACTGTAATTTAGGAATGTCAGAATAATATTACCTATCGTATTTTTTTGAAATCAGTCGAGTAGGTCCCGAGATATGGGTTTTGTTGTAGCTTTAGTGGCTTAGGAGATATGTACATTAAACCTGTTAGAGAGCTAAAAAAAAAAATACAAAAATGTGTACTTTTCTTTGAACTATTGTTGTTTTTATCATCAGAATTTTTTCCACAAGTTATCTAATCGAAACATCTACTAATGTTTCCTGTGATTATGTACTCGTAATTAAAAAAAAACGCTCAATTAAAGCTTGGTGTTCTCTTATCGTTGGGGTTCTGATATTAAAATGCTGATTTAAACTATCAAAAAAGTAATTAAACAAAAACTTGAGGAACGTGCTAAGAATATTTTATGCTGCTAAATTGTTTTGAACTAATAAAGGAAACCTTTGAGGGCCATAAAAATTTATGAATGAGATTGAAAATGTGATTTCCAAAAGCAAACACTGATGCTTAATACCCTTCTAAAAACAACAAAAAAAAAAACAGTTTTCACACAAAAACTTGATTTTGATCGATCAGTTTATATGACAGCTATATGCCTTAGTGTTGCGATCTGAACTAATTGTTCGGAGATTAAGCTTTGTCTTGGATAATAATCTCTGTTGAATTTCGCGAGTATATTTCGTCAAATAAAAACATTTTTATAAAACACAAGAACTTGATTTTAATCGCTCAGTTTGTATGGAGACTATGAGCATTCTCTTGGTGAGTAAAGGACGTATACAAAGTTTTAGATTGATTTCAGATAACTAACTCAGTTCACGTATATGCAGACAGACAGACGTCTGAACATCTGAATCGACTCAGCCTGTCGCGCACATCAAATATACCCTGTTCAGGGTATAAAAACATTATTCAACACACCAAAATAACTAACGAAATTAATGTAGCAGAAGAAAAACACAATTATTTACAAAGTAAAAAATCCCGAAAATTTAGTAAAAATGTAAAAAAAATTGAAGAAATAAAAATTTATAATAAAAAATATGACAACAAAAATAAATAACAAAAAATATAACAAAATTGTAAACACACCCAAAAAACTAAAATAAATAAAAAACTAAACAATGGAAAGGGTAAAAAGAACAATACACCAAAAATGGACTAAATTTATTCGAATAAAGTTATTTGAAATAAAACTAAAAATATTGATCAACTTAAAGAAGAATAAAAAATAAAAAAAAAAGATTTGCTTTTTATTTCTACAGCAAAGCAGACAAACAAATATTTTTCAGGAAGTGTGGGTAATTCAGGAAGTGTAGGTAAGGAAAAAGGCTTGAGGAGGAGGATTTTTGTATAAATGAGAAAAAGTCTCGTGTTTTCTTATATACTGTGGTAATTTTGATGAATTTGGACAAAAACATTAAATCGAATTGAAATTTGGACTACAAACTTTTCTTCATTTATAACCATCTTAATGCGATTTTCGACTTCGACTTCATCCAAGGTATTCTGCTGATTGTTGTTATTGTTATTGTTGGCGGACGTCGAGCCGGCAGCATCACTGGAATTACAACAAAAGAGAGAGAGAGAGAGAGAGAGTTTAAAAAAAGTGACACAATTTAGCATCGGCATGGCGATTTGTTGTAGTTGTGGTGCAGAAATTGCAGTTTGTTCAGCAAATGTGTTTGGGTGCTTGTGTGTGTATGTGTGTGTTTGTGTGCCGGGTGACCTTTGAAAACTACAACTTTTACTTGATAGTGCGGCGAGAGTTTTATTGTTATTGCTGTTGTATTGTTGGCAGCAATTTGTTATTTTACTGTTTTTGTATATAATATAATATAAGTTGTTGTTGTAATTGGAATGATAATGAATATTGTTCTGTTTACTTTCAAGTTTGAAACAATAATTGTTATTGTTGTTAGTTTACTATGAGCTAGTATAATTACGCTTTTTCCAATAATTAACAGTAATTATAGATAAAAATCAATAAAACACCCCTTTGGCCCTGCTTGGCAAAATTCTTGCGAAACTAGTGAACTAGAACTTTTTATTACAATTTAATTGATTGACAACACAATCAATGTTGTGTAAACAACTACAAATATTATGTTAGTATGTGTGTATATATTTTTTTGGGCTCATACATTGGGGTGTGGCCAAATGTACCGTGCGATTTGTATGCCACGACGCTTATAACACTCAAAAAGGAAACGTCGGAGGGCCAATCAAATATACAAATGTATATATAAGTGATCAGCATAACGAGCTGAGTCGATTGAGCCATGTCCTTCTGTCCGTCGGTCTGTTAGTAGTTGTATGGACACCTTTTTTGTTTTAAGAGATATCTTCACGAAATTTGGCATAGGGGATTCTCTGAAGTATGGCATTGGTACTATCTCCGTGAAGTGAACGATCAAAATCAAGTTCTTGTAAGGAATCAAGTTCTATGTGATATGTATAGTACCCCTATAATTTCGTTACAGCCGAATTGAACGTTTTTTTTTCGTATTTTATGTGAAAATTTAAAAAGTAATTGAATGAAGAATTAACAAAATGCGTACTTCGCTGAAAAACCGAAATTTTTAGATTTACTGGCCTTTTATCAAATAAATGCACACTTTGCAAAAAAATAAATATTTATTTCGATAAGCTATTATTTTTTGTTTATTATCGGAAAATTATTTTAGAAGATGAAACTTTGGCATTTCATCAATAAACGAGTAGTTTTTGTTACTCATCAAAGTTAGGCGTAAAAAACACCGCAAAATATTACACATGGTATTTTTATATTAATATAGTATTGTCTGACCCTTCATAATAATTTCAACCCTGCAAGCAAATCTCGAACTTCACATAAATTGTTCGCCTTCAACAGCGGCTGAAGCTATTGCGCATTAATTCTACTATTCTAATCAAAAAAAGTAGTTCTTTTATCAAAAAATAAAGAAACACCCCTCATGTGTCAGCGCAAATAATGCAAATTCAGCAAAATTATTAAGTATTTGCGTGAATGCATCACATGGTTATGTAATTCGCGTAGTTTTATTATCAAATTACAGATCGTTATTCTGATATTGTAGTAAGGTCAGTATAGATTTGTTTTTAAAATAAATTATTTGTACAGTGCAAACAAATGTACACGTGTATAAGAGTTCTAAAGTGCACATAAATGCATGTGCAAATACAATATAATTATATATTACAGTTACAATTATGATGAATAATTTTACAAAGATTGTTGTCAATTAAATAAGCTTTACTCCCCCTTGGCAAAATGTGCCTTTCAACGTATGTGTAATGATGAAAAATATATTCACGGAAAAAACATCTAATATAATTATACAAAGAATTCTCTGTTATAGAAAATTTAATATGTTTTTGCATATTTGTAGTTGTAAATTTTTCAAACGGAAGTAAGCAGCGTGTGCGAATTATTCATAGATGGGTTTCTACTTTCTATTGATTTCCTATTGGACCAACAATAAGGAACTACATTGGCAAGTGTGAAATTATATTTAATACAAATTTGAATGCTACATGTAAAACATTTGTTGAGGAAGTAAATAAATTAAATTTTTGTATTGATTAATTGCGCGCAAATTTGGGTTTTCAATTTTAGTTAAAAAAAAAAAAAAAAGTTTTCAGTTTTTATCGGATAAAATACTTGGTTGCAAGTGTCAAAATAATAGATATTTAAAATAATTATTTCAAGGCTTTTTAGTTATGTCTATGTAATATTTATTTCTTTGATCTTGCAGAAATTCTCTAGTTCTGAACTAGTTAGGTATTCGAAAGCATGAGCAATAATATAAATTAAAAAAAGTTTAGAGATTCACAAATATTTTAGTTTAAATTAAGTATAAAGCTTGCAAATACCAAAATTTAATTTCTCAGATATAGCAGCCAGCTTTGTCTTGCACCAAATAGCCTCAAAATATATAAGGGTTAAATTCACTCGTGAATTTACAAAATCGGTATTTTTTTGTTATAAATATATCGAGTGTAAATATATTTGAAAATATTTTCAGAGAATTTAATTCGGCAAATAGTTTTGGAGATATAAGCGTATTTGTAAGAATTCTGTAATTTTGTGCAATTTTCTCCCAAAACTTTGAAAGCGTATTCTTGGAGATACTGTTTTCAGAGTCACTTAGAAAAATTTCTCCGAAACGGGCTGTACTGATCGAATTGAAATTGACAAACGGCCTTCTTAGATATAGTATTTGTCAGTTAAAGATTAAAGTAATAAGATTTTTGATAATGATTTCAATTTTTTTTTAAGCCAGTCTGAAGTATAATTTTTTTTTTACAAAAAAGCCATTACACCGCCATTTTGTATTGAATTAAAATTTTTACTAGTCCTTCGATCATTTTCTGTATTCATATAAATTAATTATACATTTTTTTGATTTTTGATCTTGAGATAATTTTGTGCAGAAATCTTTTTTCGAGGGTTATCCTGGAAATCCGCTATGGGATCAAGATACCCCAAACATTTTTCGAAATTAATTACCGATTATTAAAGTATACTAAATTATATAAATATAAATTTTTTTTTTATTTAGTCAACAAAATGCTATAACGTTTGTTCCTTCAAAATGATGCCAAAAAGCAAAAATTAAAATTTCGAATAACTCACCAGTGTTAACTCGGCAAAGCGATTATCTAACGACATATTTTTTTATTTTTTTATTTCAAATGATTCAACACTGTAATCAACCGTAATTTAACTTTTTTCCGGAACGCTTCATTGCAGCCGTATTGCCGTATTTTTTTAATAACTCTCCATGAAAGTTTAACAAAGTATTCTTCAAATGTCATGTAATTGCCTTGTAAAAATAGATTTTAACTATATAATATAAATAAAAAAATCATAAAATGGAACATGGAATTACATAAATTAACCTTCCCGACTTAAGTGAAATCAGTAACAAAATTATTCAGTTGATTTCAATACAAGAAAGTACGTTGTTTTATAAAAGTTGTGTAACCGCTTTCTTCTACAATTATTTAATAATGCCAGCCTTTTTGCAAACACACATTTTTTCTTTAGATATACAAATCATTGTAAATAAACATTATATAATTTGTATACTTCTAAATTTGAAAGGTCATTTGACCCACGGGAAGTGAAAGATAATAAAGTGAAAATAATAAGCTGAATTAGTTAGTTAGGTGCTCGTAAATTTAAATTGTGCGCGTTTCATACTGACATATGTATGTAACTACTCGTATATCATATTTATGCAAACATATATTACTTTATGCTCATATACATATATGTATGTATGTGGTTGTGCTATCTGTCGACGTGTCAAGGTACTTTGAAATAATGTACGCATTAAACCAAACATCATCAATCAAATTCAATTAAAGTAAAAAGGCGACAAATATGCGTGATAATGTGTAGTTCTCCAATATAAACGTATTTGCTTCAATTGTTCTAAGCGACTGTGTTGACATGCATTTGCAGAAATTGAAATAAATTGTCCAATTTGTAAAAAGTTAATCATATAAATAATTTAATATATGTTTACTTATATATTTATGCATGTAATTGTGTTAACTGAATTGAAATTGTTTGTTTGGAATCGAGTTTCGTCCAGTCATCAACACTTTACTAGACTGATTTGAGACACTTTGAGGCATTGTCAGCGGAACAAAAAAACTTTTTACTTTTAAAATAATTTAATTTATTCTCTATTCAATTAAACAAAAAATAAAAAAATAAAATTTTTTTTTTAATAAATAGCTGTTTTTCAACTTTATATATAGTTAATGTTAATAGTCTGAAAATCTAATTGAATATTAGAATGCTTTTGACGATAATTAAAATGTACTACTGAAAAATGTTTTTTATGTTTGCAAACAACTTTAATAAGAATCACTTTTGAAGTATTTCAAAGATCATTAGTAAACTCCAATTGTTCAGCGCATCTTATATATCTATAGAGAGCAGATTGTCTTTTGAAAATTGGTCAGTAGCAGAGTTGCGAATTTTTTAATTAAAAAATTTTGGATTAAAAATTAGATTTTTCTTTTTTTAATCCCAATGTTGGATGCTGGATTTCAATCCGCTAGTTGGGATTAAACATTTTTAATTTTATTATTTTTGGGATTAAAAATTTTTTAATCCGGTAGGCGGGATTACATTTTCTTTTTATTAAACCGGTGTTTGGGATTACAAAAAATGGAATTCAAATATTAATTCAATTATTTTCTTAATCCATTACATATTTGCAACCATGGTCAGTAGTGCTGCTGGCGTAAAAATTTGATACCCACATTTCCTACAGGGTACGTTTAAAAAATTTTTTTGCGATTCATTTATTTTAATCAATTAAATAATATAATACTAATTGACATTGGAGTCTGCTTTGGCCAAAAATCAAATTTGAAAGACCTTTAAACTTCTATTGCTTATGGAGTCAAGTAGCCTTAAAATTGAGTATACATACATATATGTACATATGTTCTCTCTTATGCTGAGATAAGTTTAAAAAAAAAAGATTACTTAAAGTAATATATGTATATATAACCCTTGTTGCCATAGAAACAAAATTCTTTTAAGAAGTTGCCAAGCAGCAACGTCGTACAGAATGAAATGTTTATTAAAAAAAATGTTAATTATGATTGTGTGTTATGATTGCTATCCTGAAATTATTCGAGAGGATCATTACTCATTAATAACAAAGAGCTACTATAGTATCAAAGTGTTCAAAGGTGAGGATCGTCGTTTTTCGTGCTAATTAAACCAAAATGACTATTTTTGTCAAAATACTTTAAGAGGTGGTCCATTAACGATAAGCGACAGCATCGATTATTGATGATTGTTATTTGATCATGCTAACAATAATTACATTTTTTCAATTAATTAAAAGAAGCAAGTACATTTTTGCAAATTGATGCATGTAGCATTTGGATTAGTTCAAAGCTTGTTCTATATTCTTGATATGTTTATTTGAAAGCCAAATTCATATAGCAATACACAACGGTATATTTTAATATCATGTATTCAAAGAATTTCGCTAATTTTGATAACTGTATTGGTAAGAATGTCATAATTCATAATTACCAAAACAAATGATAATAAAATGTCATAAAAAATCTAAAAAAAAGAGAATATATGAATTTGCTAATTTTAGCGATAAAGACAACGTCGAAACGGTGTATGAATTATGAAAAGCAGGTAAAGTACACAAAAATTCAAACAACGACCGTAAATTTAATTTGGAGAACTATAATAAAAAAAATAAAAATTAAAATATATTAAAAAAAAAACATAATAATAATAATAATTTAATTAACTGTTCCAGCATTGACATTCACTTCTTCGATATAGCAATCGGGAATTTCGCGTTTAAATGAATTGAAAAACTAGCAAATAAATTTATATGTACATAATATATATATAATATATATATATAGGTGTGCATGTTCACTGTATATTATATATATATATATATATATATATATATGTATGTGTCTGATAAACTTGTTTTATCAGCCACGTAGTTGTCCATATGTACATACGTATAGATGTGGCGCACACACCCACTTTTTATAGCCAATGACACTCACTGCACACTATTTTTGCGTGTTTCATGCAAGTGTGAGTGCACACACCTACTTACAAGCCACAGGGTCTGCCGTGGTACAGAATAAATTGTTGTGGACTTCATGACCGCAGGTGCGTTTCTTTACGCATTTTTTGTTCTTGTGACAGTTGTCTTTAATTGTACTTTGCCAATTGTTGGCCAACGACGCAACCGGTTTACGCCAAGTCGAGGAGAAACGCGGACTAATAAGTCGACTTTTTACTACGTAGCGGATGTGCGCATAAAATGCTTAAACAAAAAGGCTGGCAACGCTTTTTAAATATTTTTTTTTTTATAAATCAAGATTTTTATATTAGCTGTGCTGTCTTTCTGAGATTTTTTAAATCATTTAATAACTTTTCTATTACCACTTCTTCTCCTTGTTTTTCTTCTTCTTATTTTTGGTTTTTTTTTTCTTTTAGAATAAGAAAAGTTTTTGTTTTGCTGACATAACAACATAACGACATAACAGTAAAAATATTATATATTTATGTATACTCGTATGTATGTGTGCACATAAATATTTGCATAGTTGCTCGTACTATAAATTAGTACACACATTTGCTTACTCATTTATTCATACTTGTTTGTTTATGCCCTTTTGGCCTCTTACGCATTAAATATAATAATATAATAATAAATAATATGTGTGCTAATTTTGCTTACTTTTTTGTTGTTTATGCATGTTTGTTTTTTTCTTTGTTTGTTGTTTGTTCGAATTTTTCTGTTTTTGTTATGAATAATTCGCCAAATTTATTTAGTAGACAACAAAATTGATGAACGTTTGGAAATGATTAGTTTTTATTGTTATTGTTTTGATAAGGCCACAAGGGCAACTTCAGAAAGCCGCATATGAAAGCCTGTTTTTTTGTTTTTACTAATTAGTAGCTTAAATAAAAAAGTATTTCTACAAATTGTCGCTAATTCGTAATGTATTTGAAGGGTAACATGTTTTCATTGTAAATTTCTTAACTGTTTTGCGTTATAAACAATAGCTTTTATTTTTAGAACTGCCTTTTTATGGAGGAATTTTGACAACTGAACAATTAATATAAAGTTTTCTGAGAAGTATGTGATCTTAGATCTGTTGGGCGTTTGTCGAAAAGTGATAAAATCTGACTTAAACAGTTTTTTATTTAATGGGAGACTTCGAAGCATGCCAAATCCATGAACTTTTAACCGTATATATACCATAAATATAGGTGTTGAAAAGTCTTGAACCATGCCGTAACATAATGGTTGCTCAAAATAATTTTCTGAATATGAAAACAAAGTACAATAAAAATTTATTATTTGAGGACATAAAAATATTAAAAAAATTTTATACTTGACTGATCCAGATTTTACTTATTGTATAAAGGATATATGTAGTTTACAGTGACCTTATTTAATTCAAATAAGATTAGATTGTTGTTGTAGTGGCAGAAATATTCACCAAATAGGTCTGAAAATGCTCTTGAGTTGATATTCTCACGACGGGCAAGGTCAGTTTCATTACGTGAAGTGACTTACTTACATATATGTATATGTATATACATACTATACGGAAAAAGTTTAGGTTAAGAAGAATTAGGTATTTTCAATGTATTGAAAATTTACATAAAAAAATTTTAACAAAAAACAATTTTTAATTTAAATTAATACTTATAATTATTTTAAAAGTAAAAATAATTTCTAGCTTATCACGGTTAACATAATTTAATGCTTTGTATACAATTCTGCTAAATTTTGGTGCTTTTTGAATTTCTAAAATTTTTTTTATTTTATTCCTGCTGTTTGCATTTTTTCGTTTCATTTATCTATGATTTTCAACAAATAAAGAAACCAAAAATAAAATGAACCCAAAATCTGGTTTTAACCGGCTTCAACTGGTATGACACTTAATCTGAGGTGGTTTGTCGGTGTATATATACCATTGGCAAACATACATACACGTAAATAGGTACACATGCTGATTTGATATTTCTTGCATCATACATTTGGTTATTTGAGCCGTTTCGCCTAATTGATAAATCGCCTAACCAAAGATCAAAAACAAAAAAAATTGGCGCATACTAGAATGGTTCGATTGGAAAGATGGTCTCTAAAACTATTAAAAATAATTTTTAGTAATGCGTACAACCGAATCTTTGAGAGCAGATGATCTATTTCGTTGGCTCTTAAATCAGTCATAAGAAATATTATAATTTAGAGTCAATAATAAAATGTTTTAAATTGTTTTCCTTTTTATTTTCGTCGCACAATTCATATCATTTTATCGGTTACGCATGCTATGTTGTGCCACTACTTTATTATTAAACAAACGTTGCATAGTTTCACTTTATCATTGCAACCATTTTTGTATGCTGTCTGTTTTGAATTTGGTGTTGTTTTGGCGTGCAAGCGGTGTCCATTTTCAAAAACATCTACTCAAAAGTAGACATGTATATACCTACATATGTAGGTGTGTATGTAGGTAACACAGTATTCGAATTTAAGTAAGGTCGAACATGATCGAAATTAAACAGTTGTAAGGTGATTGAAAGTATTTGAGAAGTGATTTTGGATTACATTTCGTGCATATATTTAAAAAAATAGAGTATTAAGTTCTTCGAAAACAAATTAAAATATTTCAGAGATCCCGACAAATCCTAAATAATTATTTATAATTTTTTTTCAACAAATGTTATTAATAGATCATATAAAATTTTTGTGAAAAGAAATACAAAAAACTAACGTTATTAATATTATTATTATTATTTTTATAAACACTTTTTTGTTTACAAAAGCAGATTAAACTTTATTTTTTATAAGAAATTTAATTTTACTAATTTTAAAAATGCTTTTATAATAATGGCAGAATTTATTACATTTAATTCAGAATTGGTTTAAAAAGTAACAAAAAAGGTATGCCAAAAACATTTTTTATAAAAAAAATCTTTTCTTTAAATAAAGAATATTTTTTATTATATTATTATATTTATTTTAAAATTTGTTTTAAATATTTAAGACAATAAAGTAAATATTTTTAATGTAAAAAAAGTAAATAAAAAAATTTCAATAATAAATTGTTTTTTGTTTTTTAAATAGTAGTTTAGAAATAGTTAAATTTAAATAAATTCGGTTGAAGCATTTAAGATTATGAAAGAAATACTATTAATTTAATTAATAGTAATTTAATTTTTAACAGGATTTAAAATAACGAATTAAAAAATTAATAGAATTAAAATTCTAATTATTTTTGTTTTAGTTTGTAATCCCGAAAATAAAAATAGTTTTACAATTTCTATGCCCGTGTAACGGTTTAAAGATTTAAAATAAATTTTTAAGCCCAAAAACCGGATAGAAAATAGATTTTTGGTATTAAAAATGTCATTTGTAATAAATTTTAAATGGCGAATTAAAAAAAAATTTTTATCCCAAGTAATATGAGTAAAAATTAACAAATATATTATTTTGTAATTTCCTTTTATTTTGAAAAGGAAAGCTTATTTTAAATAAAATATCAGCATAGTTTAGCATTTTTTGTCTAATTTAAATGTAATTCCTTTTAGTTATAATGTTTTAGTTAGAAATAAGTGAGTTTAGCTCTTAATTTGTAACATAATCTTTTTTTCACAATTTTTAATTCCGATTTTGGGTATAAAGGTTTATTTTTCAATTTTTAATACCGATTTTTGGATATAATTTTTAATCCAAATTTTTCTTTTTAAATTATTTATTGTAAAAAAAATATATATATACAATATAATATGGTATATGATTTGTTTTAGCTTTCAACACACTTTTTAATAAAAAAATACACCAAAAAAAATTTTTTTAAATACCAGTTTATGCAGAAATCAACGAAAGTTGGGAAATAACTTTTTAATAAAATAATATTTCAAGTTAAAATTATATTTTTTGTGTAAAATAAGTAAGTATGTGTTTATAAGTGTCATTAAATTAAATTAGTAATTAACCTCCACATTGTTGAGCAAATTTCAATTATAAATATATTTCTGTATGTGTATGTATTTCATATGAAGTGAATAAAAAATTTTAAAACTACTTACTTAGGACATTCCTCGGCAATGTAATTGTTCCGGCCATTCGTGTCGCCGTTGTTGTTGCCATTGAGGGCTTTGGTTTTCAGCAGACTCGTGCCGTTCAAATTGAAACCTGTCATTTTTGCTGGTGTTGTTGGTGTAGTTTAGTTTTATTGTACACTTGTTGTTTGATAGCGCAAAGTCGCCGATCTGCGTATGTAACTCTTTTCTAATACGTCTTGCGTTGACACAAAAAGTATATACAAAATGTTTGTTATCTCTGTCTGCTTGAGTTTGTTTTGAGATTTCACTTAATTGGTTATTTAACTGTCTTTGCTTTTCTTTTATTTATACAAAAAAATGTTAAATTAAAAACAAGTGTCTCAAGTTTTTTGTATTTGTTGTTTAGCAGTTTATTTGTTTTTTCTTTTTTGTTTAGCAATGATCTTTGTATTAGTCCAATATATTTATGAATGTCTTTTTCTACAGCTCCACGTCGCTACAGCTCCACGTTCGACTAGACTCCACGTTTGAAAAATTTCCAGTAAATTCTTTGAGCTATTTGCTGTTTCCTTTTTCAGTAATTTCTTCAACTCTCTTGGTTTTCTACGATCACCACGTAAGTATATATTTTGTTTTTCTTTCCTCCTAGTATTGTAGATTCCACAGATTATATTTGAACGATGCGCGCTTATTAGTTCGTCATTCACCGGCTTACTGCTTGTTGGAAACTGCTCGTCACCGTTGGACATCAGCGCAATTTATGCTCGTTGCGCCGATCGTTGTCCAAACGCTCTGCCAGCACACACTACAAGCAGCACTGCTTTGATTATAGAAGTCGTGAATAGAAGATTACACAGATGCGAGCACTTCGGAGCGAGCTGCAATGTCACTCTTCTCGTTAAATCGTCTCGTCTTTATCGGCAGTTGAGAATAGGAAAGAAAGTACAACATAGATATGTACGCGCATGTAGAAATTCTTTAATCTGTGGCGCGTGGTGTTGACTTTTACTTTTTCGACATTTTCTTTTTAGCCACATTTGACTAATACGCTCTTACAATATGGCTGTAAGTGTTTGTTGAGTTTAAGAGAACAGATAAGTAACCAGTGTATTTGTATAGCTCATTTATATGCTGAGAGGAGAGTCAACATGCTTAAGAGTTTGATGACAGCTGTTTACGTTTAAAATTGTTATTGATGTTTTATGCAGCTCAGCATCTCTCACAGGTAACCGGTTCATTATTATATAATTATAAACATGATTAGTTTAAAGAATTATCTAGAATTGAAGAGTTAAGTTACATTTTTATATGGCTGCATTATTTGCTTCGTTTTTGTTTTTTTCATAAGTAAAATCATTTTAATAAAGAGATAGATAAAAAAAAATATTTTTATTAAAACGAAAAATATATAATATTTACTATTTTCAATTAGTAATTAAAAGATAAAAAACAAAAAAAGATAAAATAAAAACATTTTTTTATAACTATTCTAATTATAAATTGAATATAAAAATTATTTAAAGATTTTAATAAAGTAAACAAAAAACATACTTACGTAGGCACTTTTCGACAACTTTGTGACCTCAAAATCGTTAAATATTTATAACAATTGTAATATCTGATTAATATAAGGATTTACATTAAAAAAAAAAACACCGGTCAGTAAATGTGGATGGACATTAGTATCAAAAACGATCTCTCCTGGACAATACTATAAACTCGGATAAATATCCACTCTTAGTTGTAACATATTAAAATACAAAACTGTTCGTTACTTTGTTACCTCTCTTTGTGAAGCTAAATGGAAATTGATCAGTGTTTCCAGTGGAATCTCTCATCAGCATCATCATACTTTTTATATCGATGCAACAGGGTTTAAAAATTAAAATTAAATTTTTAATGCAAAAGTTTTTAATTAAAAAGAGCTACATACTTTTTTTTTAATATTTGTAAAATATATTGAAAATATTGGATTCTATTATTATTGACATATTACAATACTTAGCAACTGATCATATTTGACTGGGACTGGTCGTATGGATAGAATTTAATTTAATTTTTTGGTATAACCTTTTTTATGTTCGTGTGAAGTTTGATCTCCATAAGTTCAATAATATCCACTACTTTGCTTCTGTAAACTAGTCAAAAGAGTTACCAGTTTGCTTGATAACCATAATATGAATTGCAGATTTAAAATACGATTACTTCTTGTGGAACAGAAGATAGAGGAGCTTTCAAATTTTTAAGAAAATACTCGTATACTTTCTTCATATTTTATCGATTTCTTATCTCACAGCATCTCTAATAACATAAATTTAGTAATTTGATTTGTAATCCTTGAAAATATTGCAAAGTAGGCGAATCAGACGAGCAAAATGTCAGTTATGGAGAGGAGAAGAGCCGCTTACCAAATGAATAAAGAAATAAAATATCGCTTAGGAAGAGATGTCAGCTTCAGACATGGACATTTACACCATAACGTACAATAGAAGCAAATTTGAGTAAAGCGGATGTATAACCATATCTCGCACCAACTACTCTTTTAGAGTTCACGAGGGTTTTCGAGAGCGCGGGTTATATGTATTGAAACGAAATTTTTATAGTCGTATGTATACAATATATATACAATATAAATATTATTGCGATAGAAAAATCAACATATTCATAACATTGTGCTGCTTGCTTAAAAAATGCTGAAAGATGACACAACAAAAAAGGCAAAAAAGGTAAGTGATAGAGCATATTACTTGATTGTGGAATAGTTATGATCATCATCTCGTTATAAATTTTATATACGAGTAAGCAAAAGTATGCATAACCAAATCATTTACGCATCGCAAATCTCAGTTTACTTCAAAACAATCGAATTCGGGGAAATGTTTTTTCGACAGTAAATCCACAACATCGAAATGGGAATCAGAATTTGGGGACTCCCCTTATAACCTTTGGATAATTAGAAATTTCGCTGCTGGATATGGGAATAATTAATATCTGTAGTAAACTGAAAAAATTGTATGTATTTATAATATAGTACTCCCTCCCTTAAGTACGCACTTATAATTATTGGTAAATTTATTATTTAAGGCTGTTAAGTTTTTGGCTTATTGGAAGAATATAGAGTTACTTATTTAAAATAAAAAATAATGCTTGTTAAGGCGCTTCCATTATATCTGAGCAGCAAACAATAGATGACGTCAGAAAGTGTGTGAACTGATCACAATAGACTTAGTAAAAAATAACACGACAGTGAGAGGAAGGAAAAAAACCAAAAAAAAAAAGAAAATGGTTCAGGATAGGCAACTTCCTAATACAAGTGTAACACATTTAAAACGATCATCTATTCCAACTATTATTAAAATTATTAAAGTAATCAGCATTTACTTATGATATATGTGTGTAGTACAAATATTTTTTTTTATAAACCTAACGTATCAGGCTATCTCTAGTAAATAAAAAATAAGTATATTTTCAAATAGCAAATGTAATTTGCGCATGGATAAACAAAAGTTTTGTCATAAAGCTTATCAAACGAGATTTGCAATAAAAAAATCACACAGTTTTGACTATTATGATAAGCGTTACAAAACTCTAGAGAACGTGACTAAACTAACCGTGGTTAGGGAGCGAATAGAAATGAAGAATGCTCGTACACTGGCGGATTAAACGTTTCCTACTATTACAAAACTTGTCTACTATGATTTAAGAACAATAAATATACTTAGAATTGTACAATATATTGTTAGGATGTTTGTTTCATTCGTGAAGCTTGTAATTAATTTAAAAAAATATATGCGTCTTTCTATCCAAGTTTTAGTGTTTTTTGAGGTACATTCGTGTCCAATACGATTGTTTATTTGTTTGAAAAGTTTTGGAGTTATGAATTTTCTAAATTTAGGAATTAAATCGGAACACTGTCTTCCTTAGTAAATGTGAAAAATGTAGTTTTGAGAAAAACGAGTTTAAAGATAAACTTATGGAGTTTACTGAACTGAGCAGCTACACTTTAGATGGTTGTAACTCGAAAACTATTAAAGATATTTATTTAGAATTTAAGTGCATTAGTTTTTAATGTATAAGCTTTATAATTTGAAATAGAATAGAAAATAGAAACGACTTCTAAAGCATTATCAACTTATTATTTTTAATGCGAACTGCCAAAAAAATTACGTATAGTCAGATATGTAGCTAGAAGATGAAGTTTTTGTTTTCTTGAAAACTTTTTTGTGATATTTATAGGTTCTTGAGTTTCGAATATATCCTTAGAGCAGATCACTTTTTGAAATGTTAATCATACGGGTTCGATTTATTTGATTTATGAAAGTTCGGGGTATTACTATTTCCTTGCCTGTTAATATAAGTGGGCCTTCTAAAATGCCATATACTGTTGCTACGAAGAATTCAACCAGAGTAGTTCAGGAAACTTATATAAAACATCGTAATAAAGTCAAGATTATGTGCTGGAGTAGGATCGCGTTAACAAAAAAACAGAACAAAGACTTAGAGCGTATATTTTCCGTATCTTTTCGAAGAACTTTCATGTGAAAAATGATATTCTCAAAACAAATTACAAGTGGCTTAGTTTGAGATTTGTATTAGTCTAATGAACCCAAGGTTTTAAATTTGGTGATAACTTCTGCTATTTATCAATTGGTTATTTCCACTCAACTCACTTATTATTATAATAAATGCTTTAGGCATAACTTAATTGTCCAAGGCAGGCTTAAGGCAACGCCCCATACTTCATGGGGGGTAATCACAAATTCAATGCTATATGCGTATATATATATATATGTCTGTATATGTCTTAAATATTGTAATATCAAAACAAAAATATGTGCGTAAATCTATTTATTGCTGACGTAGTCGAAAAGATTTATACATACATGTGTATGATGATTTAAATGAACCCAGCGGTCAAATACAGTTGAAAGCTTTGAAACGAGCCTCTAGGGTATAATGTAATGAAGACAATCTTACAAAACCACTAACTGCCTTTTCTCACTCTCACTTCATTTACATACATACAAGTATATACCTTTTATTACATATATATACATCTCTATATATTTAAGATCTGTGCAATTAACCCCATTGGAATCTTCCTTCATGCAGTTTACATTGATTTCACGAAACAGTTGCGTTTATGACACACATTTTCATGGAGAAGAAGACACATTTTGATCGCATACGGATGTTTTTACATGATATAGATATAGGTACTTAGATGACTTATACGTCAGCACCTTATCAGTTCGCATGAAGTAAACAACTTAAATGCAAAAGCAATTGTGTTTTTATTATTAAAATATGGTATAAGTAAATAATAAGTTTATAAAATATTTTAATCAATTGGTTCCAAATTATTAGAAATTTCATAAAAAATATTCCTCTTACTAGATGATATGGAAAATGTGGAGACTGATTTCCACAAGTTTAGAATACTTTTGGCTTTGGCTTTGCCAAAGAACGTAAGCTAAGAGTTTATGTTTTCAAAATCGGAAAGTGATTCAGAACTGATATAACTGGTAAGAACTGGTAATAGTTCTTGATTTATATACAAAGTAGGTGCAATCATTGTGCCAAGGACTGAGCTTATTCCGAACCGTTAAAGGGTACACCTAGTGTAAAATAAAAAAACAAATAGATTATTTTAGCTTTGCAGGCAGGCATCGAAGAGCTTTTCAGTACAAGGAAATAGTATATTGATATAAAAAATCTGCAGAGATAATTTTTTTAGACAACATTTTTTGATGAACTAAAAACGTTTCTGTGTCCAGAAAGCTACTTTCGCTAATAAGTATATTTTTTTGGGAACTCTCTGAACCACCCTCATATACAACAGTACAAGTATGTATATACTGCGTATGGAAGTGCTGCGCTCAGTATATGTTGCTCCTGCTTTTAGAAATTAGATTTTTTAATCACGTGATTAAAAGACACGCCTATTTTTCGTTTAGAACTGTTCAAAACACGATAGATTTTCGAACCGGAATTCCATATTTAAAAATCTGATGAAATGGAAAGTAAAAATAAATCAGAACGGCAATGGCCAGTATACACCAACACAATAGCAGGTATCATCTTAAACACTAACAAATTATATTCAATTATAGGCACTCATACATACATACTCGCATGTAAAGGTGGCAAACAACCTCACGTGTTGCCGATAACGGTTTGTTCTGCAAGTCGAATGATCTGCGCTATATTTACAAACACGAAGGTGATAAGAAAAAAATTATTGCAAAATATGGTAAATATGCTCTTTATTTGTATAGGTGTGTGTGTGTGTGTGTGTGTGTTTTGGTCAAGCAGTAGCCTTGATGCAAATATTTTTTTAACCTGGCAAAAATTGTTTAAGGTTGTTGCTATAAAGCTGAGCAACACATTTCAATAACAGATGCAAATAATTGTTGGAAAAGAATTTGAAATACTTCTGCTTAAATGAAAATATTACTTTTAGAATAAGTTACTAAAAACCTTAGAAAGGTTTTTTGAGCGAATCGCAGCTTGAAGTGCTGTCACAACTATTATCAGAATGCGAAGAAATATCAAAACAAGAATAAACGTTAACTTCGGTTGCACCGAAGCTATAATACCCTTCACAAATGCAAAGGTTTTTTACAAGAACTTGATTCCGATCGTTCAGTTAATATGTGCTATATGCTGTAGTCATCTGATCGCTGTCATAGTCGCTGAAATTGGACCGCTATAGGATGTAGCGGTCATACAAACTGATCGATCCAAACCAAGTCCTTGTATGCAAAAATTTTTATTTGACCAGGTATCGTCACGAAAATTGACATGGAATATTTTTCAAAACAACGCTATAATCTCCGAAAAACTGATGCATCCAACTCGTGATAAAGACCTTTTTATACTCTTTTTTCCTATAACAAATGTACCTGTGAAGGGTATTATAGATTCGGTGAAGCCGAAGTTAATGTTTTTTCTTGTTTTATGCTAAACCTGATAACGGCTGAAAACAAAAATTCTAAGATAACTTAAGTACCTTCAGTTCAAATCCGAAAGACAAAATAAAATCGAGAGCGGTACAAAAATATTGTTTTGTAAATCTACACTGATCTCACAACTCTGTTTAAAATATATACTTTTAATATAAATGTAGCGATATCAGGGAATATTAGACATATAAACATATACAATACTATCACCAATACCATTAGTTTTTGCGCTGACGCAAGATCATTTTGGTTAAAGGTAGACCGCAAGAGGTCTAATGAGCTCATTTTTCTCAATAAGGCTAAGATTTTCTCAGTTTGAGGGGTTCTAATTGGTCATTGCCCTCTCGGTGTCCACGCAGTAAGACTTACCGGATGCCAGTTGTAGAAGCTGTTTGGAAGAATATGAGGTCGAAATATCTCAACATTTTCTTCTTGATTGTTTCGGTTTTGCGAGACCAAGGCTTAAACTCATGGAAGCTCACACTTTCAGATATCCCGTGAGCTGGCGGAAATAAAAGTAAAACTACTAAGCCGATTTGGATTGGATTTTATATAGAAGGCCAAGTGCAATCCCCATTTAAAGGATCAGCCATGGAACTTTATCTAACCGATACTATACTATCTACATCTTCTTTAGCATAGACACCTCAAAAACGAGAGCGCAAGAAATATACTGCAAAGTATTTTATAAAAAAACGTTTTCTAATAAACATTTTCTGTGTAAGTCTCTCAACCTCGAATAACATATCTGATAACTAAATTAATCTCGATAGGTGTTATGATGTTTATGTTATGGATTGGGACCGTTTCGTTGAACTACTGATTACACAGTATAGACACTGAGTATGTAATGTCAAATATAAATTGTTTCTTACTACTGAGTACTTTTGGGAAATAAAATAATTTAAAAAAAATTTATTGCTATATTCGAATTGACATTCTTAATTCTAATTAATAATAAGGGAAAACCGTTTTCTTCCGTTTCCGTTTTTCTAGTATTTATAATATTTCCTCAATTTCGGCACTCAAAATCGATTTGAAAAAATATATTGTTATTGCATTGTCGTAAACTGCTTTGGTGCATTCGCTGATAACAATTTCACGTCTTCAATCTATCGATCACTCACCCAAGCCACATTGATTTACATACCCACACACATATGTATATATGAGTACCATTATTTGATTATATAGTAATACAGCGTTTAAATTACGTCAGGGATTGGTAAATTTCCATTTGGTAAATTGTAAAGAAATATCTACAAATATAGAAGAGGAACATTCCTTTCAATATTTTCATACGCACTTGTACGTAAATATATGGAAAACTCAATTATTGATGTACTATACGAATGAAGAGCGAAAATCTAGCGTAATGGGTCTGTCAATTAGATCAGACAGTCTGACCTGGCAAATCTGTTATGCTTTTCAACATAATAAATGAAATAGTTGCTTAGATTTAGGTTAAATATTAAGTTAGGCAAAGCTTTAAGAATATATGCTATAGTTCCTAAGATTGAAGTAAATACTGGCTGAAAAATCGATTGCAATCATAGTTTTGTATACATCGGAGCGCGCTTACACGAGTCACTTCTAGTGACTAGAGTTACTTCTTGACTAACCAAAAATAATTGCCGAATTTAGTTCTGTCCCATTAAATGAGTTTGATGTTTGGAATCGGATGGAAAATTCTCATGTTAGTGTAGAAAACATTCTCTAAATAGCTGACTGTCGTTTGAATTCGCAGTCTACCAACGACCATGGATGCATAAATCTTTCGCGGAACTTTATATGAACATATACTCGTATATTATACTACTAGTAGGCTAAGTAACCCGACCAGGCTCCTACTGTGTTGAATATTATGAGCTGCTGTTAAGACATCAGAAATATCTTCATTTTGGTGTTCTATATCGCAGATCTCAACAATACATTTGAGTTTGATTAAGTAGTTACGTGTAACGCATTTTTTGTTCATTTCTTTTCTAAAGAAACCCGTTGTTCACTCATGGGTCTCGAATCGAAGGAACTTTTCGCTGGAGTATCATCTTCCAACGACATGGTCTAACCAGCGCATTCGCCTAGCGATATCCATGTCGTCATAGAGCACGGTTAGTGGCACTATCGTCTTCAATATTCAACACTCACGCGGACGGCTTCAAAGACAAGTGTATTTACATCTCGGTTCGTCATCGTCCATGTCTTTGCGCCGTATAAAAGGACAGCAATGATGAGAGACTTATAGAGCATACTTTTTATTTGTCAAAAGAGGTTCACCTGTTGGCAAGAGTTATTCCCCGCTTAATCTACAAGCGAAGATTGTTTGTGGAATTTATGTTGATTCCGAGATATACAAAAACGTTCACTTTTAGGATCCAACCGTTACGCAGAAATTTTTCTTATTGTCTCTGAAAACAAGGCTTCGAGTAAATCGCGTTTTAAGTTTTGAAAGCCGATTTCACTTAGTTGAAAAATTCTTACAAACACGTTCATAGCTCCGCAACTATTTGCCGAATCGACTTCAAATTTACGGGGAATATTTTGAATTATATTTAAATTCGATATATACTTGTATATGAACAAAATTCGATTTTTTTTAATTCACAAGTGGATATAACCCATTAAAATAAAAAATTAAATTAACCATTTTTTACTATCTTTAATAAAAAGATGCGAAGCTTATCTAATATTTTTCCTTATGTACTTTTATTAATATTTGGACTTATTTACTTAACTTGGAATACATGTATTGATTAAGATTTTTCAAATAAGTTTTTTAGTAATCTTACATACATACATACGTTTTTCCATATTTATATATAATATTATATATAATATTTAGAGTATTCTATAATAATATTGGTACTTCATCATAGTCATGCCAAAGTCAATTTAAATAAATAGTTTTTTTTTTTTATTTTTATAATAAATCCAATTCGACTATGTTTATCATCATCATGTACTTCGTATTATAATTCATACACGCGCTCTCTTATTTTCTCTATCTTTCTCTAACGCATTACCTCATTCTCATGTGCTCATGTAAGCAATGCAATGTGCAAACATTTCCAAGTCTTAGACAACCGATTTTAAAATTTATAATTTTTTTTAATGAAATTTCCAATCACTTTCAAATTCAAAAGTTGGAAATCACTTCACTAGTATGCGTTGCAGAGTGTAAACAGTTACAAAGCTGTAGAGTAGAGCATTAATGAGTAAAAAAATCGGGACTTAGAAGCTTATACTTGGCTTTCACTCAAATCTAACTGGTCATCTCTCTCTCTCTCTCTCGTTCACGATCTTTTTTCTCCTAGCTCATAATTTTCACGCATTTTAACGGTTTTGCAAAATTTAAAACTTTTTTCAGTGCATTTTTTCTTATCATTTAATTTTTTATGAAAGTGTTATTGACTAGATTTTCAATTAGTATAGTTTTTACTGCTAATAACATTAACTACTATTATTATTTTTTAATATTTTTTTTACTTCAGATAATTGTTGGAAAAGCAAGTTTTGTTGAACCTTAATTGTTGACTAAGTAAAATAGTTGAACAGATTTGCTTTACGTGTACATAATATGGCAGGCATAATGTTGAAGCTGACACAAAAGTTATATAACAAATACAAATATGTATAATAATGTAGCAAAAGCTTATACTAACATCTCTGTAACTAATTTTAAGTAAACGAAATTTCTGAAGCAGACTTTTTATTTGCAAAAAATATGTGTAATTACGAATGTAGCTTGATTAATAAGTGGACTTTTTGCTTCTGTGTTTCGTGGTTTGCTCCATAAATTTTGCAAAATTCGCTGCTTTTCGGATATAGCATTTTTAATTCTCAAAATAATCAAGACATTTCCAGACATTTTACTTTAAGTTTATTTTAAGACATTTCTTAATAGATATTTTTTGAACTGCTTTTTCGTAAAACAATACAAACTACACAGACAAGCAACCTTTTATTCTCGGGGCGATCGTCGCAGTTTACTTTTTCCTTTTTCACCACAATTTGTAAAAGTCACATCATGGTGAAATTTAAAAATTGACATATCAAGCTACCATCGTATTTTCGTCCGTATATGGTAAATTCTAAGCTAGTATAAACCATATCTCTTTATATAGCGATTTTAAATGTATATAAAGCTTAATTAAAAAGTATTTAAGAATATTTAAGATTATAATGAACTAGCTGATTTATTAATAACATCAATTTGAGGTTAGAAAATATATTATATATTTTGTAATAGTAATTATTTTCATTCACGCAGCAATCAAAAAATAAGTAAAATACAATAATAAACAAGTAAGGAAGAGCTAAGCCGGAGACTTACTTTTAAGCGAAAACTTTATGTTGGCACTAAGGGGCTAAAGGAAGTATTGATCCGATTCTAGCCATTTGACATACGGACATAGTATTATCAGGAAAGGATTTTTTCTGTTTCTGTATCTCACAGATTGGCCGATATTTTCGATAAAAAGCTCGCAATAGGAACTGGAATCCACATATTCAGTATCTGAGGGCTTGAATAGCTGTAATCTGATTTTGGCGATTTTCGGTCTTAAAGTGGCACTATTCGTGCAAGATTTTATCTCGATGTATTCATTGGTGTTTGCATATTATAAAGCGAATGAATCAGATGGAATTTAAAATTTTGTTATATGAAAATTAGGCGTGATTGTTATGAGATTTCGCCCATTTTCGCACTGTGGCATAGGAATGCCAAAATTATGCTATGTACCAATTTTATTTATTGAGTTATCGCACTTTTAGTAGCTCCGATATAATCCGATTTCAACCATTCATCGAAGGGGATGGTAATACAATATGCTCTGAGCAAGTTTTGCAATTTAGCTTAAGTGGTTCAGGAGATATGTACATTAAACCTATTAGGAGACGGGCCTCACTCACTTTTTAAAGATATTCAAGCCACAGGTGCGCCTCACCACTGTTAATTTGAAGCTCAGTTCTATATATTTTAAGTTTTCGTTTAATGGCGGTTTGCTGTCGTGGCAGTGGTCCGATTAGGCCCATCTATGAACTCGTCTGTATCAAGCTTCATCAAGATATCTCAATTATTACTCAAGTTATCGCTTGCACGAACGGACGAACAAACAGTCACCCGGACTTCAACTCGTCTCGTCATCCTCCGATTAGTTTAAGGTGATACAAACAACCGTTAGGTGAACAAAACTATTAGACTCTGTAGCAACATGTCGCAAGAGTATAAAACATAATAATTATGATTAAAGTAAAGAATTAAGGATTTAAGGAGACATAGAGAAAAAATTTGAATCAAAACCCAAGTCAAACAGTACTATATTCTTGAAACATCAGCAAATCAGCTCATTAACTCAACATGCCATAAGTCAAAGCGTCATATGTGATAAGAAAATCTTCGAAAATTTTCGTAAAACTATAGCAAACAATTAAAATCAAAAACGATATTGCCAACAGACAACTGAGGTGACTAAAACAGGAGAGAAGAAAACAAAGAGAATCTTTTACGCTTGTGATATATTTGCCACGAACAGTTTTGAGTTGAGATCCACGAATGAATATAGAAATCGGAGAATTTTCTATACTACTAGAAACATGCAAGCAACATATACACTTACAGCCAATACAAAACGGGAAATAATAATATTGGAAGTAGAATATTTATCTAAGAAAAATTTTTTTTTTTAATTTTATGTTATTAGTTGCTGCGTTTCTCAAAACTATTTAGAGAATGTTTTACGAAGCTGCAACTACAATAAATCAATAGCAGTACTTAGTCACCTAAATAAAAGGCCCTATTGCGAAAAGCTACCGAATTATAGTTGCTGGATACTATAAGAGGATATAACTTTGCGGAAGGCTATTATAGCCAGTAAAACTGGAAAACGCTGATAACAACCTTGAGTTTACCTTTTTGGGAAGCAATATATTCAAACTTCAAAATTCGCAAAGTAGTGCTGGTAACTGCTTAAGATAAATTTTCTAATTTTGACACTTCTTTATGTCATACTACAACAAAGGTTGTTAGTAATCCATAATATACACAAAATGGCGACTGCCGACTAAATTGCATATGGTAGTCGTTGTCGAACGGCAACGATACACCCGTTGTTATAGATACGTGATAGGTATGTAAATAAATATTGTGAAAAAGACCTAGCAATAAATCATAAGCTCATTAAAGTAAGCATGCACATGATATATCCGTTTGCATTGAAGACTGGAAAAATACGGTTGCTTATGGAATATATATACTAGTGAGAATCAAGCGATGCCAGACAAAAACTGAGAGAAAAATATTCTAATTGTTGACTTGGAGATAATCTACTTTACAAATTTTCCAAGTTCAACCAATTGAAATCTTTCGGCACAACGTCTAATTAAATAATTCTAACATCTTCTTTTTTCAATTTATCTACCTGCTTATTCGTAGTGGCAGTTGTAAAAAAAAGCAGTTCAATCGTTTAGTCTGGTCTTTAATAAATCAAATTTACTATAGTAATGTATATTTTTTGACACCATCAGAAAGTAGAGGTTTCAACTAAAAAAACCTGGCGACTTAAAAAAAAATTCAAACAGATATTTTGGTTAAAAATTAGAGACCTTTTCCAGTATTAAGTCGAAATAATGTAAAAAAAAGAAAATATTTTATTTAAAAAAAAAAAAAAAAAAATTAGTGTATTTGGAACAAAAAAGGGTAAGGGTTTTGTAAAAAATAAAAATAAAAAAACCCTAAAACTTGTTTATTTGAATTTTTCTCATAAATTGTGAGGTTATGTGAAATTGGTCTTTATACAAAAGTTGTAGATATTTTTACTAACTACAACTTTGCCATTTAAGTTTTTTCCATAGGACTCGTAGTTTTGCCGAAAATCGAGATAAACCATTTTAAATCCATATAAATTCAACCACCTTCCTTCCCTTCATCGTCCTCACCCCGATCACAGATCTCTCTTAAATTATTTTTACTTTCATTTCTGTTATTTTATCTTTCTTTTCCAATGGGTCTCATCTCACTATGATTATTCTTTGATTTCAATAATAATCGGCCCTGATATAGATAGGTAAAGTCTTAGAATATATAAAAGAAAAATTTCATGAGGAATAAACTGACTGATCTACAGATAGTATATTTAATATGTTGCACTCTAGTTTATCTCTAAACTCTATTACAAGGAAAATTGTCAAATTCTAAATATATTTTTTGGAAAGCTGAAAATTATTTAATTTGAACATAGAACTTAAGTAATATAAAATAAAATATTTTAAAAATTACAAATAATTAAATTGTTGGCTTAATTCGATGATTGAAATTGAAAAACATAAGAATAACACCTTACTTTGATAGAAAAAAATAAAAAAAGATCAACTTTTGCTAATGTAAGCCCACTGTTTACGCGCACTCAATGTCAACTCAGCATTGCCAATCTCATAATTCACATTATCTACATACATAAACTCATACATAGTACCGGTATGTATGTATCTATGTAGCGATGAGAGGTAATTTGCAGAAATGTAAGTTTCATTACTAAACCGCAAATCAGCTGCAGTTAAGGCAAGAGCAACGAATTTTACACGCGCTGAGAGCAGTTTAGAATTACATAACGGTTTAATGATTTAAGGCGATTTGCGAAATGCATGGTTCCTGTGAAACAACCATACAAGCAATTATTCCTCTAAAGTGTGGGGACGGTTTTACACAATGAAAGGCACGAATGTGTATATGTGTATGTGTGTATTTTACTTGTTGCGGTTACTGAGTAAAAAAGTGACAATTTCTCTCTTCGTTTGTATGGGCATTTTGATTGTAGTATAAAAGAGTGTGGTTTTTAAAAAAATATATATGTTTAGATAAAAAATTTATTACTTTTTAAATTTATTAATTTTATTTTAATTATTAAGTTGTTATGTTTTTATTTGTGATATTAAGGCGTACGTGTGTTTGCCAAAAATTGAAGTTATATTACAATTTCAAAAATAAAAAGCAAAAAATATAATTAAAAATTTTTCATTTTACGGTCAAAGCATTGTTAAAAAAAATATATATAAAAATTAAAAAAAAAATATTTTCGTGACAGAAAAAAATATTTTATATAAATTCATTTAGGGTATTCACAAAATATTCTTTAATGATACAACTATTTTAAAGACAATATGAGGAGCTGAAAATAAAAAAAAGACTACTTGAAAACTAAACAAGAAATTGATTCTCGGAATGAATTGATTTATATAAGTAAAAAAAAGTCAGCTCTTGCAAATGTAAAGTGGTAAATAAGGAGTAAAAGAAAAATTTAAAAATAAAAAAAACTTTATATGCACCTATGTATATCCATTTCAATTTTTTTTAAATAATTTCCAACGCGACGCAAAAACATATTTTTCCGGAAAAAAAATTTTTTTTTTTATTCTGAAAAAAATATTTAATATATAACGCGGCGTTAAAGAAAAGGAGTAAAAAATAAAAAATTTTAATTTAAAAATAAAATTTTTCCTGACAACCAAAAAAATATATGAAATAATATTTTCTACACAGCAAATAAAAAAAAATTATACATACATACATACTCAATTCTAAGTAGATATGTATGCACACATATCAATTTTTCCGTTTTGTGAATACCCTTAATAGATTTATTGTATTAAATTTTGTTTTTAATTTTTTTGTTTTTTGTTGTTTTTAATATGGCACTATTTTTAGGCGAGCTTTTCGAAAGCATTATTTAAGAGCAATTAGACAAGACAACGACTAATGCACATGTGGTGAAGTTGCACTAGACTGGCGAAACACGCATGCGCGTGCGCACATTTTACACACATACATATGTATGTATATGGAAACGTGTCTGCCAGATTTGAATTTTTGTTGTTTTTTTTTTTGGTTTGGTTAAGTTGTATTTTAATTAATTTAAGACTATATTTGAAGATTTTGGTTTAATTTCAAATTTACTACTAGTAAGTAAATGAAGTTTAGCGATGATTTTCCGACGAGCGGGCAAAAAGAGTAAAGGACAATTGAATAATTTGAATATGGTAAATGTCTATATAAAATTCATACAAATTGTTAAGTTCGTTAGCTTTACAAATCGTTTGATAATTGCAAATTTTATAAATTTATGCTTTGGTTGAGGCTGCTGGTGCGAGGGCTTACAGTTTTGGGGTTTACATAGTAGCGTTGATTGTTTGGGGTAAAATAGAAAAAATTTTACCTTTATGTTTTAGGTAATTGTGAATGGGTTTAATTTTATAAAAAAATTTTTTTTTGTTTTTTGTGAAACAACTTTTTTGAATTTAATAAAAAAAAATTGAGTTTTATAAAATAATTTAAAAAATTTCAAATTTTTTTTTATAAAATTAAAAATATTTTTATATAATACCAAACAAATTTTTGATTAAATAAAAATACAATACCAAAAAAATTATGTTTCAATTTATATTTTATAAAAAAATATTTTGAATTTAATAAAAAAAATTTGACTTATATAAAAAAAAATTTTGGAATTTTATAATAAAATAAAAATTTTTTAACTTAGTTAATTAAGGATTTTTTTTATATTTTTTTTTATATAATTTGAAATTTTTTTAATTATACCCTGAACAGGGTATATTAAGTTTGACACGAAGTTTGTAACACCCAGAAGGAAACATCGCAGAGCCTATAAAATATATTAAAAAAATAATCAGCATGACGAGCTGAGTTGATTTAGCAATGTTCGTCTGTTCGTCTGGCTATATATATACGAACTAGTCCCTCAGTTTTTGAGCTATAGACTATAGATAAGAAGCTACTCATTTATCGGAACGGTCGATATCGCCACTATAAAATATAGCTGTCATACAAACTGAACGATCGGAATCAAGTTATTGTAACGGACCTTTTGTATTTCTGAAGGGAAATTTTTTTATTTTTTAATTCAAGTTTTTTGTAATCAGAAATTTTTTTTAGTATTTACACCAATATACACATTGGAAAAAAAAACTTTCTTATAAAAATTACATAAATTAAAAATTAATGTAAAAGAAAATATTTATGTATGTGAAATTAAATTAAAAAAATAAAAATTATAATTAAGACAGCTTCCCAAGTATAGAATGTTCTAAATGTTCAAAGATCTCTGATGAAAAAGGTCTCCCAGGGGTTTCTAAGACAAAATTATTGTAGATAATACTACCAAAAGATATTCAGGAAAGAAAATATTGAGGTAAACAAAATTTTGAGAGGAGAAAATATTACAAAACGATTTCAGAAGACAAAAAATATATTGAATAAAAAAATTCACATAAAAAATATTATTAACCTCGAAATTCTAAATATTTCCCAACATAATTTTCACCATCGCTGACATGCGACATACAACAGAACAACTTTTAAATTAAACAAAGTATTAATTTTAAATAAAAAATTACTTTCGCACATTTAATAATTCAATTTCGCACTTTAATGAAAACAAAATGTTATAAAAAAAATTAACATAAACATTTAAACAAAAAAGATCGATTTGTTAATTATAAATTATACATATGTAGGTACATATTGTTAAAACCAAATTACAGTAATTAATTACAAAAAAAAAAGTACAACTCACATATTTATATGCAATTGAGCAACTACATACATACACAACAATGGACAACAGTTAGTACGAGTGTATTGCAAAAATAACATATTAATACACACATACATACATAGATAGCCAAGTATACAAATATATAGCTATAATAGTTTAAAGTAAAACCTTATAGCGAGAGCATATTTAGTACAACTAATTTATTTATTTATTTTTCGCTTATTCAGTAGAATGAGAACACTACTTAAGTACTAGAGCGATGATTTTTGAATGACTAATGGCAAAGGGTAGTAAATACATATGTACGTAAAAAAAATACGTATGCAATAAGTGATAATAGAAAACAACTGCAGCAGCTTAGGGGTTATTGGATATTCATTAACCAAAGTTAAAAAACAAACCAAAAACATACAAATCAAAAAAAAAAAATGTTAATAAAATAATATAAAAGTAATTAGCAAAAAAAAAAAAAAAAAAAAATATTAATATTATATAAAAAAACTAAAAACCTATCAAAAAAAAAATAACAAAACGAAAAAAATAAAAAACAAAAGAAAATAAAAATTAAAAAAATCAATAATAAAAAAATTAAATCGAAGTCAAAAAATGTTAATAAAATTAAATAAAAACAATTTCATATACATAATGTGTATAAACATTATAAAATATTCAAAAAATAAATAAATAAATAATAAAATAAAATATTCAAAAAAAAATATAAAAAAATATTAAAATAGGTTTTGAATTAGTGAGAGTTTGCACTGTACTTTATGAATGTTTTAATATAACTTCGCGAATTTTAAATACCTGTTTCTCTTCAGTTTCTTTACTGGCTATAAGTAGTCTGTAGTTTGCAGACTCGAACTTTCTTTAGCAATACATAAAACTTTAATATAATTTATAACATAAATAATAAAAAATAGCATATATTGCATTAAAAAATAGTTTTGTGATGAAACTGTGCTTTTTTAGGTATTCAAAAATATTTAACAGATTTGAAATATCGGCTGAAGCTGTAGAATGTCGAAAATTTCACTCATATATAATATTAACAAAATAATTAAAAATTAAATAAAAAAAAAAAACAAATCTGAAACTACAGTTTTGAAACAACTCAACATCGGGGAGCTACCTAAAAACTAGATTTTTGAAAAATCCACTCAAAAATTAAAAAAAACCAAATCAAAAAATATGTATAATTACAATTTTCAAACTACTCAACAGAGAAACTAACCTTAAAACTATATTATCGAAAATTTAATTCAAAACTTAAAAATTTAATTAATACAAGGGAAAAAGTCTGTGTAACTATAATATTCTAAATATACTTTACTTAATAATTATAAACAATTTTCGCAAAAACAAGTGTTTTTAAATTTTCTATATCACTGCTGCACTTGCTCACTAACTTCACCAACACATTTCAATTCAGTTTTAAGTATATGAAAACAAAAAAATATTATATAGAAAAAATCATCGCATTTTAATGTTTTATATGCCCGGAATAAGATTTGTGTGTTCATTGTTGTTGTTATGTGTGTTTTTCATATAAATTATTTAAAGTTATTTGCGGTATACGCAATAAATAGTAGTTAAAGTTAAAAAATAATTATTTATATTTTATATATTATATTAATCGATTAATTTATTTCATATTAATATGCAGTAAACCTCGTTAAGTGTTCTTTTACGCGTTTACATTTAAATTAATTCATTTATTCATAAAATCAGTCCTTTGCTTATATATTTTTCTGTATTTCTTATTCTCTTTTGTTGCCAAGTTTCGCATCAATTAACTATGTCTCAGCAAACGACTTAACGCTTAAACTACTAACGCTCTCCTCTTCTGTCATACTCGTTTCAATAACTTCGTCAGTGAATTTCAAATGTTTTTTTCTCATTATATTTCATTTTCTAAATTCATATTTCATTTCAGTGTCGCTGCTGCTGTTCGTTCAAGTGCAGTAAATACACACACATCTAGTGACTTATACGCTAGGCTTTTAGTAATATTCAGTGAATATTCAAATTTCGTACGATTTGCTTAAAATTTAAAATTACAATTTGAAACGTTTATATATTATAATAATTTACTTATTATTTAAAAAAAAAAACCCACATATTTCAGTTGAGTTATAGCGTGTAAAAAATTATTTCATTTTGATTTTCTTTCTTGTTTTGTTTATAGTACAAATTAACGATGTCCAACTTATATTAAAAAGATAATTTCAGAAATCAAATAATTTTCTTCCACGTCCACAACAAATCACCACACCACTTTCCAACACTCCACTCGAAACGCATCTGTGACCACTCATTTATGTGCTGCTTAGAATAAGTGTACATATTTTTGGTTGTTGCTTACTTTTAAGTGCATTAATTATCGATTGTTTTACTTGTTAAACTTTACTATAATTTCTATTATGACTACTTACTATAACTGCTAATTACTTTTCTTATATATTTTATATATATATTTTTTTGTTGTGTTTTTCCACTTATTTTACTTTTACTTTGAGTTTCAGCATACTAGTTGTTACTAATTTAACTAAGCCTATTTCTTTTTGGCCGCTTTTTTCTCTGCTTTGCGTATAGCTTTCTCACGCTCACGTCGCTCGCGCTCCTGATCCTTGCGCTCCTTTTCGATGCTCGCCTTCAGATCCTTGAGGCGACGCTTCAGACGATGTTTGTCGTCACCGCTAACACCGAGCGTTTTGAAATCCTTCGAATCGAGTGACAGAAGTGCGCCGCCTTCAACGTTGTGCTCCTTGAAAACGGGTATGTAACGCTCCAATTCGATGCCCATCAGCCAGTGGCCAACCTGTTGTAGATGAGATTTTTTAATAAATATTTAAAACAGGAAAAAACGTTGACTTCGACTGCACCGAAGTTAGAATACCCTTTACAGATGCATTTTTATAGCATTAAAGGGTATAAAAAGAGCTTTATCTTGATCGGTTAGTTTGTATGGCAGCCATATTTTGCTGTAGTGGTCCGATCTGAACAATATCTTTGGTGATTTTAGCACTGCTTTGGATAATAATCCATGCCAAATTTCGAGAATATATCTCGTCAAATAAAAAAGTTGTCTATACAAGAGCTTGATTTTGATCGTGTAGTTTGTATGTCAGCTATATACCGTAGTGGTCTGATATCGGTGGCTCCGACAAATGAGCAGCTTCTTGAAAAGAAAAGAAAAGGATTTGTGCAAAATTTCAGATCGAAATTTCAAAACTGAGGAACTAGTTCGCGTATATACAGACAAACGGACAAACAAACAGACATATATGGCTAAAGCATCACTCAGCTCGTCATGCTAAACATTTATATATGCACATATGTATGTGTATATATTATATAGGGTCTTCGACGTTTTCTTCTGGGTGTTACAAACTTCGTCACAAACTTAATATACACTGTTCCGAGTATAAATAATTGCATTTAACACTCACCTGCTCCTTGGTCCATTCATGCACGGGTCCGCCTTTGTAATTGTAGCAAGCGGCTGCCTTGCGATCCGAAAAACTACTGCTCGAACCGGACAAATCAATGGCACGACTTGGCGAGTAGCCGGGTGAGGAGCAGCCCGATGACATGCTAGTGGGTGAGGGTGGTCCGGTCGCTTGTTGTTGTTGCTGCTGTTGCCATGGTACTGTGCCAGGCGGAGAGAGGGATTGAGGTATAACTTGTTTAACTGTGCACACATTTATTTAGATTTATATTTAGATTAATTTTTTTTTTGTTTTTGTTTTTAAAAGTAACCACCACAAATGTTAAAGGTTGTGTAATATAAATATGTTTTATATTAAATGTTAGGCGCAAGAGGGTTAAAATTTTATTATATTATTATTAATTGTTGTTTGTTTACCACAACGTAGAATGCGGCAGCATAGCATGAATTAATTGAAATTATTTATAATTTTGTCATTGTCATTATTTATTACCATATTCAGGAAAATCAAATACAAGAGCAAACGTGAAGAAAAAGAAAGTACAAAAAGTTACTCGGGTTAGTATTATATGGGCGCGCAAATGGTACATACATAGATATACATATATGTGTTTATACAGTTGCATAAAGTCAACATATGAAAAAAAAAAACAGTTACGGGATAGTACGAGTATAATTATACAACGAAATGTATTGAAATATTGAAATACTTAGTTTGGGTGCAAGAAATGTGGATGCAAACGACAGATAGCATATAGTAAATAATTATATATTATATAGGTATATATATATATATATATAAGATTATTTAGGCATATAATTTACTAAATAAAGTTTGTATGTGAAAGAGCAATCAATATACGGTTATAAAATAGAGCTTAGGGATATGCATTGGTTTAGTGTTTGGCTTGGTTGGTAGAAGTGAGCGCAAGTAATTTTATTAATTTTTTTTTTCTTTTTGTTTAGAGGAAAATATCAAGATAATTATTGTGCAATTGTATGTAATAAATGTAATTTAGAATTGTATTGTTTGTTGCTTACCTTTGGGCTGCGCCTCATTCACCGCTTGTCGTATTTCATTGATTAGTGTCTTACAGTTTATGGCCGCTGTGCTTTGGCTTTTATTGATTTCGGTGTAATCATCGCTGGAATGACGCGAGGAGCCATCACCAAGTCGTCTGTAAATCGTAAAAATTGTATTATAGAAAGTATTTTAAATGTATGCATATTATTACAGAATGAAATATGGTTGTCATATTGTTTTTGTATGAATATTTGATTTTTGAGGTTAAGAATAATATTGTAGCTGTTATATGATTAGTAAAATTTACTAAAAAAAAGAAAAAATGTGAACTTCGGCGGAAATGAAACCATAATAACTTTCACAGATGAATTTTTCATAGCATAAAATGGTATAAAAAGAGCTTTATTTCGACCTCGATCGGTAAGTTTGTATGGCAGCAATATGCTATAATGGTTTGTTCGAAGATTGCAACGCTGCCTTGCACAATAATCTATGCCAAATTTCGAGAAGAAATCTTGTCATACAAGTTCATACAAGAACTTGATTTTTATCGGTAAGTTTGTATGGCAGCTATATGCTATAATGGTTCTCCGCCTTGGAGAATAATCCATGTCAAATTTCATAAAGATTTATTGTCAAATAAAAAGTTTTCTATACAAGGACATGAGTTTGATCGATTAGTTGGTATAGCAGGTATACCATATAATGGCGTATCCGATAAATGACCAGCATCTTGGGGAGAAAAGAATCTGAAAAAAATTTCAGATCGATATCTCAAAAACTGAGAGACTTGCTATACGCACGGACAGGCGGACATGGTTAAATCGACACAGCTCATCACGCCAAATATTTATATAGTATATACTTTGTAGGGTCGCGAACATTTTCTTTTGAATATTACAAACTTCGTGGCCAACTCATTCAAGGTATAAAAATATGTTTTTGTAGATTATGCCCGATGAAAGAGGAGATAATTTAGAATCAATTTCAGAGTTTGACCATTTGCAGGCGGAATTTTATAAGCTACATAATAGAGTAAACAGTATGCCCTCTTTTATATTTTTTAATTGTACAAAGAGTATACAAGGGTATATGTATGGACATAAGCCGGGTTCATACAAAAAAAAAAAAGTTACAACTGAAACTGAAATGAATTATTTATCTAAAACTATTTATACACTTACCTCTCACGCTCGGAGAGCGCCTGATTTAGTTGCTCCGTAAATGATGACGGTGGCATTTTGCCACTTATAATGGCACCAGTCGGTCCGACACGTCGCCGACTCGGATACATCCAATTCTCCGATGATTGCTCATTCTCGGAGAGTTTATCGTTTGAGCCTAAAATGGAATCGTATGAACTATTGAGATCACGACTGCTAGTACCGAATGTTGTCATATTGCTGCGATGGAAATCGCCAACACCGCCAACGATGCCGCCGACACCGCCGACGCCAACGCTTACGTCGGGCGGCGAACCAATAGTATTCTTAAATATATTCGGTATTGTCGAATGACCAAGACCAGCAGCTGCTGCCGCTGCCGCTACAGCGCTCTTATTATGATCCTTATGCACTTGGGCATACAGCTGATTGATTTGCTGTTCGCGCGCAGTCGCAACACCACTACCCGCTGTGGCGGTCGAATTCAACAGTATGGCAGTTGTGGTGCCCGCGCTGACATTGCTGTGATGACCGTTGGTAGCATGTTGCTGCAGCTGCTGCTGATGCTGTTGCTGTTGCTGTAAGTAACTGCGGTGGATAACGCTACCACCATTGCTGCCGTTCGAAAGCCCGTTGCTATCGGAGGCAGCGCTGGCGTGCACATGCGCCACCGTGGTGGCGGTGCCATCGTCCTCACTGTCTTCGAGCGCACAGTCAGAGCTGCTATTGCTGAGCGTGCGCTTGCCGAAAGTGATGCTCTTGATGCCGTTGTTATTGCTGCTGTTGCTATTGCTACTGCTGCTGTGGCTGTGGCTGGTGGCGTTAGTAGTGGTGTTAGCGGCTGTGGGAGCGCTATAAATTTGGCTATTGTTGCTGCTATTGCTGCTGCTGTTGTTGGTGGTGGCGACGGCAGAGGCATTTGTGGTTGCGCTAACGGTGGCGTTGTTAGTAGTTGCAGTGTTTGTTGTATTGCAGTTGTTGTTGCCGTTGTTTGCTGTTGAAGGCAGCTGGCGATTAGCTAAACCACCACGTGATGCTTTTTTTTTGATTTTTTTGTTTTTGTATTTTTTATATGTATATTTATTTGTGTGTTTATATTTTGTTTGAAAGGCAACAAGCGGCGGCGGCGAAAGCGATTTTACAAAATTTTTTATATATTTTTTTTTTTTTTGGTAATTGTTGAGCGGCAGTCACGCAGCAGCAAAATGTAGCCGGCAAGTAGTGTAATTTTTTTTGTTTGTTTTTTGGACAAAAGCACATCAACAACACAAACAACAATATATATGCAAATGGCAGCAAACAGGACACAGGCACAATTTATTGAAAGAGATAGAAAGAAATGTATAAAAATAACGAATGTAGAATTATGTCGAACGAAAAGCTAAGAATTACAATGGAATTGTTCAATATCATTGTGAATAGTGCTAATTGTAAGTATGTAATCGTATGTGCTTTTATGTTTGCATGTTGATGAGATGCCACACTAAACGCAAAAAGTGCTTAAATCAAATTTGTTTTTTTAATTTTAAATTGTTTTCCTCTTACAATATTGACTTATGACTATTTTGTATTTAATGTAGTTACATTGTTAACATCATTACTGTATTATTGCTTGGAAAAATATACTAGTTTTTAATTTTAAAAAAATCTCTCATATATGAAAATTAATTTAAATAAAAATTTTTCTTTTAAAAAGTTAGTTTTGAGTTATGCAAAATCCTTTTATTTGAAATTTTGTATTTACTCAATTGTTTTCTAAAACTTTAGTATTGAGTTATGAATTTTTTGCAATTTTAAAATGCTTTTGTTTTAAATTTTAAATTTATTAAAATAACTTTTTTTAGAAAACTTTTTTTGGAGTTTTTTAGTTTTTCAAAAAAAAAAGTTATTTCTGAGTTATACATATTTTCCCATTTAAAAAAAATACTTTTATTTGAAAATTTGAATTTGTTAAAATTAAAAATATTTAATTATTTGAAATTTATTTTTCTAAAAATTTTCTCTGGAGTTAGCAGTTTTATTTGAAAATATGAATTTATGGAAAATTTCCTTTCTAAAGCATTATTTACGAGTTTTTTTTTATTTATTTGAATATTTGATAATTTTAATTTATTTAAATTTCTTATTCTAAAAAGTAATAAGAGTTTTACTTTATACAAATTTAGTCTTAAGTTATGCATTTTATTTTTCAATAAAAAACACGCTTTTATTTCAATATTTGAATTTATTTAAATTAAAATTAAAGTTATTTGTGAGTTATGCATTTTTACCAATTTCAAAAAAATTGTATCGTATTTGAAATTTTAACCATTTCCAATTTATTTTTCACAAATGTTATTGCGTAGTTATGCCTTTTTTTCAATTTGAGGAAAAATCTTTTTATTTCAAATTTTGAATTTTTTTTTATTTATTTTTTATTTAATCTTGAGTTGTGAATTTTTTGTAATTAGTACGATTTGTGATTTATGACAAATGATTTATGATAAATATACAATGAAATGTCTGCGATATGAGTATTTTAAATGATGAATTCTATGGTAATAAGAAGAAGCAATAAGCAATTATAAAGAGGGTGGATTATCAAAGCTTATAATTATAAATATTACTAAAATGTGCGCAATAATTTTAAATTTTTTTATGAATCCCCTTTCTTGTGATATTTTGGACAACGCGTCAAAGAAATTTTTCGAAATTGCAAACAAATTTTCTTTCAACAGCCCTATTCTGCATAAAAATCGGTTTAAAAAGTATAACGTGACCTTTAGGCATTTAAGGAGCGAAATTCGTACTTCGGGTAAAATTCCAAACATGTCATTAAATTTTTGTAATTTTCTTCAAAGTTTAATTTAATTGTAAACAATTTAAAACAAGTACTTGAACTTCATTATAATGCTATAACAATTTAGACTATAAAATTCTTTTAATAGTTATGAAAATAAAAAAAATTTATAATTCTAACCTCAAAGTGTTATATCATTATTATCAGTATTTAACAAGATTTCAGTTAAATATGAGCGGTTTTAAATTTTATTGCATTATAACCTAAAAAAAATTCCTCCTCGATCTCTTTTGAAAAGTGTGCGATTATATATATTTCGTTATATATATAATATTTTATTACTATAATTTATTTGTTAAATGTTATCAATAATTTCAAATTTTAATATTCAGTGCAAGTATTAATAAAAAGTTAAAACAATAACCGCCACCAACAACTGTTTGAACTACAGGTAAATCGAAATACAAAAAAACGAGCCAAAGCATTGTCAACTCACACAACAATTTTTAACAAGTAAGAGATTTTAACCATTTCGTATATAAAATTTATGTATATTTATACATACTAAACACTGTCAACATAAATGTATCGCTTTACACACTTGCACACCCACTTACCTAAATCGATTTTCGTCTTTGTAACGGTATTATCTAAAAGTTCATGCTGCGGCACGGCGGCATCTAATTCATCTTTAATTGGCACTTTACGTTCCACAGTCGCCGTTTTGACACCCTCGCCATCGGGTGATAGATCGGAAATCTCCGTATCGGACAATTCCGTCTCAAGTTTCTGGAACAAAGGTTTTGGTGGCGTTTTACGCATCATTTGTGGCGTCAATTTGAGCGTAGCGCTATCGTAAGGCAAACCAACGGGAAAGCCGGCCTTACGTTGTGTCTCTTGCAATTCGTGTTCCAAATTGATGACACGGTCTTTCAGTTTCTTCACAAGTGCATTGTATTCGGTGTCCTTCTCCTGCAATAGTTGCTGGTAAAATTCTTCACGATGACACATATCCACTTCGCGTTGTTGGTATTCACGTACCAAACGTTTGGCTTTGTTGTATTTCTTATCCAAGGCCATATATTGCGCCTGCGATTGTTGTAACATATTTTGTAGATTAGAAGCCTCTTTTTTGATATTGGTGAGCTCGCGTTCGCTTTGACGCAGGCGCTCGCTGAGTAGCTCATTTTCATTGCCGGTTGTTTCCAGTTTGACGAGCTGATGTGAGGGGAGAATTAAACGATTAATGATTGAATAAATGTAGAAAATATGTAAAAATTAAAGCGCATGCGTACACAAGAATAATTATAGCAAAGAAAAGCGTCGTGAGTATGGTTAGTAATGGTAAGCAAAAAATTTTGTATAATAAAATAAAATTGTAAAAGATAAAGGCGACACCTACCTTACGCTTAAGCGTATCAATAATGTCGTCTTTCAACAGGCAACTCAATTCGCTCTAAAAAAATTAACAAAAAAAAAACACATTCAAAAATAAAATTTAAAAAAATTAAAAGAAAGCAAGAAAAAATGTAAACTTCGGTTGCACCGAAGCTATAATACCTATGGCAACTATATGATATAGTGATCTGATCAGAACAATTTCTTCGAGGAATACATTGCTGCCTTCAAAAATAACTCATGTCAAATTTTGTGAAGATACCACGTCAAATAAAAAAGTTTTCCATACAAGCACTTTACTCAGATCGTTCAGTTATTATGACAGCTATATGCTAGTCATTCGACAATTTCTTCGGAGATTGCATTATTGCCTTAAATAATAACTCATGCCAAATTTCATGAAGATATTACGGCAAATAAAAAAGTTTCCTCTAAAAAAACTTGATTTTCATCGATCGAGCATCGTGTGCAAACCCTCAGATCGTTATCTCAAAAATTGTGGGTTTAGTTCTCGTATATACAGACAGACAGACGGACGTACTCAGCGCGTCATGCTGATCATTAATATATATATTTTATGGGTCTCCGACTTTTCCTTCTGGATGTTACAAACTATGTGACAAATTGTTTAGGGATAAGAAACGAAGAAGAGTTAAGAATTTTTTTGGATAAAATTACTTAATAAATTATTAATTTAAACTTGCAAAAAAAGAAAGATAAAAAAAGCACTCAAATGTATGTAAAAGAGTAACACGGGCAAAAACGAAAGAGCACATGAATTCGCTAAAAGTTATTTATAGTTATTCGTTTGAACCAATTACCGCTTTATGCTGCATTTTCGTAACGTTTTTAGCGTTTATTTTAGTTTTTCGTACATATTCGTTTTGTTTTCGTATTATTTTTCGTGAATCCACGTCATAAGTAAATCACATAAAGAAACATATAAAAGGTTTAAACAGATTAAAACTCTTCGAACACCCCAAACTGTTTATTAAAGTTTAAAATTTTAAATCGCGGTGACATTTTACATACCTCCTGTAGCAGCCTCTTCAGAGACTCTACCTCCTGTGAGTGTGTAGCCTCGACCTCCATTGGATGTTCGACTTGTACGGGACTCGAGGGTCCCTCGCAAACACTAGAGTTGGCCGAAACGGGCTGTGTGGAGTCTTCCGAGTAGTCGAGTGTGCGACGCAAATACTCCTCTTGTTGTCTAAAAAACAAAACATGCATATAAAAAATTATTAACTGTCGATTTGCATTATTTTTATAAAATCTATAAACGCACCTTTTCAGTCTCTCCTCTTTCTCGCGATCTGCTTGCAGACTCAAGCGTATAAGTTGCGCCACCTCTGAATTTTCCGGATCACGTTCACGTCCAATTTGAAATTTCACCAAACCGGATGTGTTGCGTAACACCGATGCGGCATACGCTTGTGTAACGCCCACTAAACTTTTGCCATCCACTTCGATGATTTGATCATTGACCTGAGCAAATTTAAAAGTTTTAACTAAAGCAAGTACAAATGCGCTCCCAAACACCCACCCAAATTTACTATATACATACATATAAATAGATGTATATGGCGTGTTGGGTCGATGTCGAGAGCTGACCATAATGTACACACCGTCGGTGTCAAAACTTGAAAATTTCAACTCACCTGTATGCGTCCGTCGCGTGCTGCTGCGCCGTTATCGGTTATCGTCTTTACAAATATACCCAATTTTTCAAGACCAGCATCGGCACCAACGCCCATACCAATAATGCTCAAACCTAAACCTTCGGGCCCTTTCATCAATTCCACCGGGAAGACGTGCATCTTCTCGACACGTTTCTCCAGCTCATATTCGGCTGAAGCGGCAACGGGATCAACATCTTCATTGCGGCGATCATAGTCAGTTACGGAGAATGTTGAAAATACTTGTATGGGTCCAGAGCTGAATCGAACTTTGGTATTCTTTTTCACTGGTATTGGCGGGTAGGAGAGTTCGTCGTCATCAAAGTCCAGCAGACCTACGAAAAGAAAGTCGAGGTTGGAAATCATTTTTTTAGAGGTCTGGGAAATAAATTTTTAAAATTGATAATACAAAGTGCATTGCAATATTAATCCCTAACCCCTTTAAATAGTTTCACAGTAGTCGAATGAAGGTCGCTATATATATTGTAACAGTTACTGTTGTTGTAGTTGCATAAAACAGGAATGCTGGTTCGCTCTCTGTTCACACCTCCCTTCGAGGGATTATGGGCGGGGCGAAGCAGCTGGAGAAGCAGCGTTTTCCTGAATGGATAGAAGCTAGGAGGTAGAGTAAGAGGTGATATCCTCTGTCGAGAGCTCTCCATAAACTCTCGCTTTAGGCTGCCAGACCACTATAGCGTCTTTCAATCGGAGGTGGATGGTAGTAAATGTACTGCTTGGAAGTGGAGCTTTCTTCAGAGACGTGTGTATTCACTCCGATAGCAGAACGGCTATACAGGTTTTGACCTTGCTGACTTTGCGCTTAAAGTTAGTCAAAGAGTGATGACCCTCATTAGCAATAGCTTGAAGCTTCTTCCGTGTTAGATTCGTTTGGGTACTCGGTCACAGCTGAATCATCGGAAACTGCAAAGCCGATGAGCTTGGTAGAGAGGGCACTTTCCTCGATTTCATCCGATTAAAAGCGAGTCAGCACTCCGTTGTTCTCTTGCGTTGGCACTATGAACCTGCTGTGAGCTCGCCAAGCGCTGGTCCACAGCTAGAACTTATGCGACTGCGAGATCCTTCTGATCTAGAGTGAACCGTATGAGGTGGTCTGAACTACTTGCTCTTAACAAAGTCAATCCCGTCGCAATTGTAGGTGATCTGACTGTGCAATGCGGCTAAATATTCTGTCAGATGCTTTTTGCCGAAGCTGCATAGAGGAAGGAGGCGAGGTGATATTATCTAGATATTGTACTTTCTCCTCTACTGCTTTTGGGCATCACAAAGCTACAACGTTCACAGCTGTCCAAGTGAGATTCATCGCTACCTTTGGCGTGAGGATAACACTTGAGAAATAGTTTTAGAAAATAATGCTATATTGAGAGCCCTTGCCTTCTACGGTGCGATCAACAAAACCGAAATGGGAATATTTATGTGAAATGAGAGTCGAGGAGTTTGAAAGAACTCTCTTAAAACTCACCGACTAAAGGACAAGACTTGTATAGTCTTACAAACAACACTATCAATGTAAAATTAAAGTCGAAAGTATGTTTAACAATACTCACCAGGAACTTCCATCCAAAAGTTGCCATCTTCGAAATAATGTACACCCGACTCCACATACACTTCCTTACTCTTCACTGGCGGATATTCGGGTATGTAGAATTGTGAATCGTCAAGTTCTGCACCAAGACTGGTTGTTGTTGTATTTGTATTAATTGAATGTAATTCACCCTCGGCTAATGAATAGGTCGAATTATGTTTGCTTGAGATTATACTATCATCGATGGTTGTCGTCTGATTAAGAGTGCCATCCGATTGCGTTGACTCAACAGACACAATTGATTCTTGTAATGATTCGCCTGTTTGACCGTGTGGCGTTACACTGTTTTGATCTTGTTGGATAAATGTTTGATTCAACAGTGATTGCTGTGACTGGAGCTCTTGTTTGCTGGGCGATGTATGCGTGTCTTGTTGTTGTATGAAAAGTGTCGAATCATTGTCGACATCGTAGCTGGTCTCGACTTTCGAAGCAGTCACCAACTCGGAATGTTTACTTTCAACGCGACTTTCAACACCAATACCACCACCAACGCCACTTTGGCTGTCCTCCGAACGTCGACGTCCGCTGGCAGCTGTGCAGCGGGAAATTAGCAAATTCTCAAGACTGCGATTAGGCGCTTCGAGTACGTCACGTAGCCATTCGGGCTCATCGTCGTCATGTGTATTATTCTTACTATTGTTGTTGTTGGCCTTGCTAGTTACAACATTGGAGCTGTCCGCTTTTGTGAAGGTCGCATTCAAAATGTGTGCAGGTGCGGCGCCAATGCCAACTATGTCGACATCCTCGTCGTCGTCGTCCTCCTCATCATCATTAAAATCATCGCCCTCGTCGGCGACGTGCTGCTCCTCAGCCGGTTTCCGCTCGACAGCAAATGCAAGACCACCTTCGCCGTTAGCTGCTGTTAACGTGACAGTTATTGGATTACTTCCGCCACTTGCCGGAGCACGTAGGTCACTAGCTGTGCCAGTGTCAACTTTGGCGACGTCAGCAACGGCAGCTGTTGCTGTAATAACCTTTCTGTCGTGTTGTTGCTCGGCTATTGGCGGTGTTTCTGGTTGTGTTTCTTCGATTAGACTTTTAATGCTCGTCGGTGAAGTGGCTGTGGCAACAACAGCTGCGACGGCCACACTTACAGTGGGCGCAGCAGAGAGTATCTGTTCGACTTCTTTGGCTTGTTCGTCCGAGAGCAACGACTGTTGTCTGTTGTCGATGGTTGTCGTTGTTGGTTGGTGTATGTGCATTGGTATGCGTTTTAGTGCGTGCAAGCGAAAGGCAATCAGGCAAATGCAATCAAATTCCAAATGCGCCGATTAGTGGCATCGAGAAATATTGTCGAAGAGCAGGATGGAAGAAAAAAGAAAGAGGAAAATACAATTATATTTTTAATTCTTGGTAAACAAATGGTGATTGGGTAAGGGGTTACATACAAGTATTTTTATTATTTTAGTGTAATCATAAGATACCGTCGCTTTCATTTCAAATAAGTTTTGTTATGTATGTATGTGTATACACCAAGGAGTTAGTTCCCGTAAAGAATTTTAATTATAACTTATAACTGTTGTCTTTGAGTGAGAGTATACTTAAAATTAAAGGATGTGCAAATTTATGATTATAGTCGTATAAGCTTGCCAATAATTAAATATATGATAGTCATATTACATGATTTAATTGTAATAAATTCCAAAGTATTAAAAAATAATAGATGAGTGTTGATAAAAAAAATATTTAAAACATTTAAAATTAAATTACACAAAAAATACAATATATAAAAATATTTGAGATGAAATAAATTACATACAAAAAAACTAATAGTAAAAATTTAAAAAAAAAAATAAAAAGTTAAAAAAAGTAATTAAAAACAAGATAGCCTCACCAAATAGTTATATTAATAAAGACAATTCTTAAAAATTTAGTTTTTTTTTAATATTTTCACTACAAATATTAACAAAAAACTAGAACAAGAAAAGACGTTAGCTTCAGCTGCACATACTCATATATGCTAAAGTGGTCTGATTACGGCGATTACGACAAATGAGCAGCGTTTTGGGGAGAAAAGAACTTGTGCGAAATTTCATATCTCAAAAACTATATACAGACAGACGAACATGGATAAATCGACCCAGCTTGTCATGATGAACATTATATGTTTTATAGGGTCTCCGACGTTTCCTTCTGGCTATTACAAACTTCATGCCAAACCTAATATACGCCGTTCAGGCTATAAAGATACTTTTATTATTAAAGAATAAATTTGAAAAATTCTCGAGGAAACTTCATAGAGCGAATTTGGACTGATATATTATTACAAGTAAATTTTTTTTCAGATCGTCATACGAGTCGTTCATCCGTTCTTTTCTCTGTTAATTACAATAACATCAAAAAAGTTGAAGAAACAGTGCTTGAACATCATTTGCAACAGAGCGATATCAGAGGATCTCAACATCTCTTAGGTAACTCAACATATTTTGGTTAATGTTTCAGGTATGAGGAGTGCTAATGCTAGACTCGTACCAACAGACCTCAATCTTTTGCAAAAACGACGTCGAGTAGAGGTCGCAAAAGAGATGGTTGATAACGTGGCTGACGATCCTACAGCCGCATCTACACCCTACGCAATCAAAAGCATCATTACTTGTGACGAGGCATGAATTTATTAAGATGACCGAGAAAACCAAAACTCGCTAGGCACTGATTGTCATCCCTGCCGAGCCTTATAACAAGTGTTTGGAATTTGGATTAAACGTTAAGCATACTTGTTTTGAAGGCAATAATAGAGATTTGTATTAAAATACTTTAAAAGGAGCATATACTATTTTTAATAATTTTTTTGAAAATTTCACAAAATCTTTTTAAAATATGTATCTTTGGAATAATAATAAAAATATCATATATACAATATAATTAATTTTTTGTTAATGAAAATAGGTGGTTTTTGGTCGAATGTTTAAAAAATACACCAAGTAATTTCGGCTAAACTTTAGATAGATTTTAGATTTAGATTTTAGATACCATCGAGCTTTTTATAATTTTATTTATTTTTAGTAAATATTAGATGCTCCCCCCCATTACCACTTATGTTTAGATTTTCACTTAAAATGTTAAAAAACATACTAAAATCTTTGAGTTCTTCAAGTCGCAAATAATAAAATTAGCGCATATGTATAATATTGACTTTAAGTGCTTTATATACATATTTCAAAATTAATTAGTTTAAAAGCAGCATGCAATAATAATTAGAGACACAATCTCGATAATTTATAAACACACGCACCATAATCAAAATCTTATTCAACGGATTAGTAAACTAAAGTATCTACACAATCGAAATCAATTTACTAAAATTAGATTATGGATAATAACATGGAAAACAATTAGATGCAAATACACAAATAAAACATAAACCAAATTATAGCATTTATACATAAAATAAAAAAGAACAAAAACAAACCTGATTTTGCTTTCCAAAATTCTGCGCACAGCAGACAAAGGAAGATTACATTGTATTTATGGCCACAAGTTGCCGACACAGTCAAATTGTTGTGACGATAAGGCGCCAAAGGCAGCATCCACATATCAAATACATACATATATATATGGCAGCAGCAGGCAAAGCATAGCAAAAAGGATGCAGCGAAGTCGGCGATAGAACAATAGTCATGCACAAAACGACAATCATAAAAACGCGTGAAGATAATCGCAAATAAATGCATACGACGGCATTCGATGACATTTACATGTGTGTGTGTGTGTAAAACGTTCACAAGTGATGGCGGTAGAGTAATGCAATACATTTTACGGCACAAATGAAATTTTAAGCGTTGCAAGCAAGTTGTATATATGTAGTAATAATAGCAATATAAATAACGAAATAAAAGAAAAATGCAGAAAAAATACAATAATTGTTGAGAGAACATGCAAAACAGGCACTACATTCACTAAAATGCTAAACTACATAAATAAATTTAAAAATATCTTATTATACTTATCAATGGTGCTACATGCTAGACATAACATGAAAAACAGCTACACCTAGTTATTGAATAATGAAATTTACTACTATTAAAAAAAATATATATTATATGTGTGTAGATATTCAAAACAATTTTTCTAATTTTTATGATATAATGAGTTCTTTGAGTACTGTTACAGCGTTACGGTATCTTCCAAATTCAATACTGCCCACTTGGCATCATTCCAAAGCTTCCAATGAAATCACGACTACGAAATAGTTGTAAATGTTGCAGAAGTGTTTTGTGGACTCTACGTTAGCACGAACACTAATATTTGAGTGGCCCAAAACACCCAATGAAGGTCGTGAAGTCATTGAAAAAATTGTTAATGCCGGTAACATCGAAAAAGTTAAGAAAATAGTGCTTGAAAAGCGTCGTGTTGGCATCAGAGAGGTTCGAACTAGCCTATCAACCACTCTTATGAAGCGACCCAACTATTTTGGTTAATGCTTTTGGGTATGGAACGTACCAATGTTAAATTCTTACCAAAAGACCTGAATCGATCAAAATTGAGTCATTGTATGAAAAACTAACTTTATTTAACCAGAAATCAGTCACGAAATTTGGCATAGACTAATGTAGAAGCCAACGCTACAATCTCTGAATATTTTGTTCAGATCGGACCACTATAACATGTAGCTGCAATACAAACTGAATTACCAAAATCCAGTTCATGTATGGAAAACTTTTTTATTTGAGTAGGTAACTTCACGCAATTTGCCATGGTTAATTGTCAGAGATAACGCTAAAATCTCCAAACAAATTGTTCAGATCGGAACACTATAGCATTTAGCTGTCATACTAATTGATCCATCCAAATCAAGATAAAGATAATTTTTTACCAATTCTATAAAAAAAATGCACCTGTAAAGAGTATTATAGCTTCTGTGCAGTCGAAGTTAACGCTTGCAGTTAAAAATTCGATATTTCGATATTTTAAAAATTTACGCAAAATTGCTTGATATTTTAAAATAATAATAAATGAACTGTTTCAAAAATAATAAAACAATACCACATAATGACAATGAAAATATTTAAAATCAAATTAATTCAATAAACTTTCACGAAACGGCAGAAAGCTGACGTCAATTTATCTGCGTTGCGATAATGTGAATAAGTAAATAAACATGAAATCAACTGTTGATGAAAACATCAAATTAAATAACATTTAATTATGTTGATTATAAAAACATTACAATTGCAAAACAGTAGAGTAAACAAAGAAATTTATTTATTTCCACTACACAGTAGACAATTGAATATAAAAGGCAGCGCGCGAGGACACTGGTAATTGCATAAAAATGCGCAAAAAAACGCTGATAAATAGTGCTGATAAAAAATAAAGAGAACCACGGGCGTAACAACATGCCACATTGACGCACGCGGGCAATCACACACACACATACACACACGTACGCTTGCACACTGACAGTCATTACAGAGTGAGTTAACACGGATAATAAGTAGTGCAGTGAAAACACTTTATAACGGTATTAATATTTATTACACCGAAAGGCGAATTGGCGGTCAGACACGCGTTTCAACGTGAAGCTCACAGCTCATAGCTTTTAGCTTTAAAAGCGCGCCGAGCACGGCTAGTTAACTGCGGCCGGGTTGAAGTCGCGCCATGAAGACCAATGTAAATGCGGTAAATATAAATGAAGTCCTTATGGTGTGGCTAACTATGCAAAGGTGTGCAGGCAGGTTTGTGTGTGTGTGCGTGTTGGCAGGTGTAAAAATGAATTTTGTTGCTTATCCCATGTGGCAGTGGGCGGCGGGCGTGACGGCTCAAAAATAAATGCGCATTAATTGCAACACTTCAGTCAAGTGAAAGAAGGCGCGATATCAGACAAAACTACCGTTATGCGATTAAGTGAAGAAGTGGGCGCGTCACCCTGCACTGGCACTTTGATTTCCTGATTTTTTTTTTTTCATTTTGCTTGTTGTAGTACTATTATGGACTGAGCAGGCTGAGCCGTGAGCATAATAAATAACCAAGGCTTGGTGGCCTGGCGGCCGGTCGACATGCCAACTGACGTAATTGGACAAGTTATGAGCGGCCAATGCATTTGGGCCACTGCACTGATTGGCATCAACATTGTCAGCCGTTTCGACAATATTTACACAGCACACATACACACACACACACACACAGCCGTGTGTTTTTTTTTTGTATATATGGCGTAAAGCTACTTCAGCTGAAGTTCAGCAAAGGCTTATATTGATGATATAGTGCAAGTATAGTATGCGCTAAAAGTGTGGTACAAAGCCCAATGCATATGCATGTGTGTGTGCTGAGTTTTCAGCGTGGATTTAATTTCAATTTACAACAGGCTTTAACGTGTTTTTACATAAAAACAAGCACACAACAACAAAGTACAAGTACAAACTTTTGTATATATGTATATACATATACTCATACATATTTATTTGTAGTATCATTGTAGCATTGTTTTTGTGATACATCAGGTAAGTGTACGCTTCGCATTGTGCGCTAGTGGCGCTAATAAAGCTTGCTGCCAGCTGAGAGTTAGCCATGGCCAAGCGCTAACCGCAAGCCAGTGTGCGCACAACTGTTAAACCACAGCTGACACTTTACTAGTGCACATTGTTGTGTTAGAACCGATTTGCTGGTGCAGTATGGTGAAAAAAAACAATAACAATAACACTATTTATTTTGAAACATTATACGACTAATGGCGTGTCTATATCGCCGAAATGATGTAAACTGTAGCACAGTGGGCATAACAAAATTAAGTTAAAGAAAAAAAATTTAGTGTATATAAGCTTTTAAGAAATTATAAAAAAAATTTAAAATTATAAACAAACATTTTTGGAAATCATACAAAATATTTGTAATAATTTTCAGGGCAACCAAAGCATATTTTGTATTTGAAATTAGAATCTCATGAACGATATTTAAGCTGTTTAAATTTCATTTGTATATTTGTTTAGAAATTTTGCGCTAAAAACTATGCTACAATATTTTTCAATTAAATTTTTTTTTTTGCTGTTACTAACTAATAGATTCATGTGTTCTCTAGATTTATTTATATTTACAGGAAAATAAACCAAATAAATAAATATTATGGTCGACAATATTAAGGAACAAAATTCATTTGAAAAGCATATGCGCCTAAAAGTATGCAATATTTTCCTTTCTAAACAATTTATTAGTAATATTTTGTAATTCACAATATTATAACATATATGTATTTAATAGTAGGAAAATGTGATTGATAAATTTTCGTCTTGGCTCAGCTTTTATCGTTGATACAAATACCATATATGCAAAAATAACCGCTTGCAAACTAGTTAGAAAGTAATCTCTTAAAGTTATACGAATCTTTTTTAGAATGACTCATAAAAAGTTGACGCTTTGTTAAAAGTCTAAATATTGTGCTATTTCACTATTTGTAAAAATCGAATTTATAGAAATATATTATGAATAAAAATATTGGCAATTCTTAAAAAAAAAATCTAATGGTCGAAATATAACTACTTTCAAACTAGATGTTAATTGGCAATGAAAGTTCAAAATATATTTGTCAAATAATTTTATAAAAGTAAGAATTTAACATTTTATAAAATGATATACTTTTTGCACTTTTCTCGAATCATTGACCCCTTGTAAAATATTTCAATATTTCAAATATAACTATAAGCGTGGTATGACTGTACTTGTAAAATAGTAAAAATAAAAAAACAACTAAAATACACACAAATAATTTTCAAACAGTTTTTATATAAACAAAGGACAAAGGGTGACATACTAGAGCATTTAGCTGAAATTCTAATTTAGAGAAAATTATTTTTGTTAACAACATGTTAATTCTATTAAAAAGTATAGTGGTCCAAATATAACTACTTGCCACCTAGTTTACAAATAAGCAATTAAAATGTCAACAAATATTTTTCAGAATATTTTTATAAAACTTTTAATATAACTTTAAATATTTTATTTGAAATAAGCAGCTTGCTTGTATTATTATTACACCTTTTTTATTTTTAACGACTGCAAACGAACACACTGTCCAACTAAAAAATACGAATTCGATCGCTCCTCACAAAATATGGACATTAAATTTGTCTAACAAACGCCTAACCGGCAACTAAAGTACCCAATTACAGCCGCTACTAAATTTTTAATAATGACAAATAGGCGCAGTGCAACTAACTGGCGAACCAACTCACGACAAACACGACGGGAAACACCTAAAAAACAAAACAACTAATTTGCATGACTGAATCTGCTTATTCGCCGCACAATGGAGGAGGAGGACAACAAAATTTCATAATGGATTACAGGAGGAAAATATTTCAAAAATTTAATATGTATGTATGTATACCGCTACACAAAAAGTACACAAATTGCACAAAGAATAGCATTAACACAAACACTAGTGATTTCAATGAAAATACAAATAATATAAAACACATGGTAAGCAGGTCGTATGAGTAATCAAAGTGCATTACTCATACGACGTGTACAACAGCACAAACACACTCGCCTACATTTTCGATTTACTCGCCCAGCAGCGACACCTCAAAAACCGCGTTGCAGCATAAATTTAATTCAAAATTCCATTTGCGAACAAATTGAAATTCATATTTTCACCAAAAACAACAACAACAGCAGCAACACTAAATTTTTTAAATATGGAAGCGAATTTTCGCTTAAATCACGCTCAGGCGCGTCGGACAGTACAAAGCGTGTGCGAGTAAAAGGCGCAAACGACACTAAAATCAGCGTGTTTTGTTATTAACATATGGCATGGCGAATGTGGCAACACTGCGAAGCAGAAACGGGAATATGTAGGCGACTGGCGCGAGCCATAATGGCGATGACGAAATTCTACGCAAATGGAAATAAGGAAAAACGCTGAAATGGGTAAATAGCGCAAGCAAATGAGAAGAAACGCACACTTATACAAAATTATACACGCACGCACACACACACACATACATACATGCCAGCGTTCGCGTAAAACAAGGTCAACTGTAATTATTTTGTCATACATTTTTAATTAATTTACACATTATGCACACACACACACAAGAAGGCGAAACAAATATGCTTGAGTATGTGCTAGTGCGTATTTGCAAGTGTGTGCGTGCTTGCTTTGCAGGAATGCCAACAAACAATGGAAAAGTAAAAAAGCTGGAAAAAATAACAACAAAGAAGCAGCAGAGGCAAACACTACAACAATATAGATTTACACAAGTGTAAGTTTACACACATACATGCACACATATGGACATAAGTATGTATGGTATATGTGTAGTCAAGACAGCAGTGAACAAGCAGAGAAAATACAAAAAATACAAGAAAAAACAGAAGTTACAAAAGCAAATGCAAATATGAAAACACACACATACACACATATACATATGTATGTGGAATATGTAAATGAAGAGGCCAAAACGGATGAAAGCACAGAATAAGCTAAATGGCAACGCAGGCAAAGCGAAGGCAGCACCACGTGTCTGCGCATATTGTGCGAAGAAGCCTGCAAAGGATTATAGTAAAGTAACCTAACAATAACGGTACTGTGTTAAGAATATAACACGCAGAAGTGCGAGCAGTCGCAAGAGCTGAATGTATAAAACACGAAAAGGTTTTGCTGTCGGGCTCATAAATTCAAATGAGCAGCTATAGCCATGACCGTTTCGTTACTAATGTGCACATATTATTCGAATAATATTTTAAGCTCAAACCAATCTCACTAAAGGACTTTTAAGCTCGAGATAAAATCATTGGCGGACACACATATCATTTTCCCACACTTTCACTTATTTAAATCAAAGCAAAGCTAATATCAATTACTGAGAATTAGTCAGCAATAATAATAACCAATAAAAAAGAAAGACTGCTCGGAAAATAACTAGTTTTGGTCTAGTTGTAAAAATTAAAAAAGGTAGTTATTATGGTAACATTTTCACTTTGTGGAAGTATTTTTAGTGTTAACAGACTGGTTTGAAAGTAACTGGTTTCGGTCTAGTTTTAAAATTGATAAAAGTGTTTATTTCGGTGATATTTTTGGTTTGTAAAAGTATTTATAGTATTAAACAGCGTAAACAATATTGTATGGAAGTTTCCATTTTAGTATTAGTCGAAGACTGAGAAAAAAATAATAAATATAGTATATTGTTTATATTTCAGCATATACTCAAAATTATAATTACTTTATTTTAGTACTATTTACAGAATTCTAAAGCATAATGTTCATAAAAATAATTTTTATTGAATTGTAGTAGTATATTCAATAACTGGTTGACTAGTAATCAGAATCGGTCTAGTTGTAAGGATAGCCAAAAATTTGTGACAAAAAATTTTTGAAATATAATACGAACATTTAACAAATTAATAAAGATTATTTGTTAAAAAGATTAAGACAAAAAATATAAATTTCATTGCTAAGGGCTTTAAAAGTACTAATAAAAATTTTCAAACGCTTTAAATAACCGTTGTAATAAACCTTGAAGCATTTATTAACAACAATCGTTTGAGTCTCCCATCTTATTATAATTCAAAATTTTGATATTTACACATAAAAAACGTCACTACTAGTTTTAGGTAAAAAAAATATTAACTTCTAACTTTGATCACTGGGCTATAGCCCCTTAAAATAATTTTTCACTCTTTCATTTACACTACTGTTTTCACTCCACTATTTCGCTCATCCTCCGCATTTTGAGTAACTAAAAAACACTCAAAAAGTACGCTCTCTATATGCTCTAAGAGCACGACTTTGTCGCGCTCTTTGCAGCCACGCTTCAAGGGTGGTAGGCGCCAAAAAGTATGCAAGGCCATTTACCACTCAGTGGCCACTACGTCACAACGAGTTGAACAGGCAAGTAAAAGATTGTACACAATGGAATTGAAAATGCAGTACAAGGTTAGAAGAAACGCAGTATAGGAATGTAAATATGCACCCGATGTAGCTGGTTGTCCTTCAGCATACTCCCTTGAAACAATGGAATTGCATATGCGTCGATGCATTGACAAGCTACCCAAAAAATTTTTTCGACACTTCAATTCTTCGAGTGGAAAGTAGAGAGAGAAAGAGAGGATGGTGTTGGTGGAGAAATATGGTGATGAGGTTAATTATGTTTTTTTTTGTGTTGCTCGAATATGGGTGTGTGAAAACATGACGTCATATTTCGTACATTATTTGAAAATAGGAACGCTTTAAAGGCATCAATTTCGTAAAATTTTCATATATAAATGATATGCTGATGGAATTCGAAAAAACTGCGAAAGTCAAAAATTATAAACAAAGAAAGAACGTAATTAAAAAAAAAGTCTGGATTTACAACCACAATGTTTGTGTAGATTATGGACCATGAAAAGTGCATATTAAATATATAAAAGTTCAAATTTCTGTTCGAAACATACTTTTATGAGATTTTAAACTCATGAGTATAGCTATTGTTGTTCCTTTTGAGGTCAGATAGCCATTTGTGCTTAATGAGGATTCTAAAACTTTATGAAGGCTTCTATAGAATACAGCCTTGCTTCAGCAACTCGGCACGGATTCAAATACATACATACGTACTTGTAAATGTACCATATATATGTATCATATGCTATAACAGCCATGAGCGTTTGAGTGACGACGTCATAACATCAAAACTGCTATGCCAAGGTGAACTATGACGTAGCGACAACAAAAAGATCCGATACAAAAACATATCCACAACATAGCGATATGTATGGTATATGTATATGTACATACATATTATATATTTGGTGTTATGTAGCTGTCGATTGGCAATGGCAAAGTGTGAACATGTGAAAAATGCACGCTTCAGTTGATCTCATTCGATTGCCAGTTATTTAATTATAAACTGTTGCCAATAAACAACTTAACTAAGGCAATTGCTGGCAGCTGTCAGTGGAGTGGGAGGTGCGAAAGCCAAGTATAGGATTTTGTAAATTGATGTTGCAGTCGTAAATGTAAGTGTGTGCGTTCTTGTGTGTGTGTGTGTGTTAAATCAATTTTAGTGCTGAGTTATTGAATTTGGATTGGAAGCACATTTTCGTATTTGAAAAAAAGTTGGAAAAAATAAATGCAAAAAGAATATTACTTTATAATAGTAACTAAGGGCAGAAATACGGTGATTAGCAGGGTAACATTGTTGTTCTTACTGTTTTTGGTTTAATCTTTGAAATGTTGAGTTAAAGCAAAAAATCAAAAACTGTGCTTATGCTACAAGAAAATCAATTATTAGTACATAATTTCAGGATGAAGTGGAGGGAAATTGTTGGAACAATAATATTAAACTCAGACAAAATATTTCAAATAATGGTACTGAAAACTAGATTAGGAACGTTTTAAAAACCACGTGATCGACGAGGTTAGATTACGTTAGTATAAAGGATCGATCCTTATAGGGATCTCTCTCAGACAGCTGATAACGCCGGTTCTAAAAGCTAGACAATGGAGTAGCAAGTGATTGACTAACCAATTTGCCTGTTTAGTTCGGATAACGGATAGATGGCGCTGCGATCGAATATTTCTAATAGCCGTGCTGTATCTTCAGTTCAACATTTTAGCGAGTTTGAGTGAATTTTAAATTAGCATTTGAAAAAAGTATTGGAAAGAGTATGTTTGGGTAGATTTTTTTCTATAGTTGGGTTAGTCATTTTATTGAATAGATGGCGTCGGGGACGGATTTTTCTAAAAATCATGTGTCAATCTTCGATTTTGTAAATTTTTAAAACATAAATCAGCTTTTTGAAAACAAAATCAAAAGAGTGTATTCACTTATTTTATAAAAAAATAACGAACGTAAATTCTGTTAAGTTACAACTGCCTCATAATTATGGTATATTATAACAAAATACATGACCGGTTTAGGCTTTAGTCTTTTTAAGTGTCTAGAAAACATACCCGAGCTTTTAAGTCTAACAGACTTTTTCGAGAACTTCTTAGGTGTTTATATCCACTTGCGAATTTCAAAGGAACGATTAGTTTAGTTGCACATATATTGAATATGTGTATTAAGAATATGCTTCGAAAATTTCCAGTTGAGTCGAAAAATAGTTTCGGAGATGGGGAGGTATTTGTAACAAATGTTTAACAGTGTCTTTAAAAAAGTTTTTAGAGCCTGTGAGCAAAATTTGTCCGAAACAGCTGAACCAATCAACTTGAAATTTTTACCCGACCTTCTCAAATATATTTTTTAGGTGTTTATACGATTTTTGAAGCCTCGGAAATTTTTTTTTTACGCAAAACGAGTTCAAAATGGCAAAAATTAAAATTTTGACTACTACTTCGATCATTATTATTTGTATTCATATATAGCATTAATTAATCTTTTTGGTTTTTAAATTTGTACCAATTTTAAGAAAAAAAAATCTTCCTTACCGCCAGACAACATTTTTCGGTGGTCCTCCTGGCGATGGGCTGCGGTATTAAGGGAAGTCAAACATTTTCAAAAATGAATCACCAATTATTATAGTACATTAAATTCTCTAAATGTAAATACATTATTTTTATTAACTTTTTTCTTAAAATGCCTCTTTAAAAAATAATAAAATAAAACGCGTTTTTTCTGACATGCAAGTGAATATAACCCATTAATTGATTGAGTTAGCAGTTTTTCTCAAACATATTAGTGTAAATAATTTAAAAATTGTTTGTATTAAAACATATTTCCTTATATACATAATATATTTACTTTAAAACCAACCTCAAAGCTTGAAAATCACTACAATTACTGCTATAAGTGGTAGTTTTAGCAGTAAAATGTGAAACCATAATTAATAATGACTGTCATTTACGCTAAATATGCCACATTTATAATTATGTAAGCTTGTATGTGGGTATATTAAAAAATCCGTTACACTTTGAAGCAACTTTAATCAACACTAATGGATGCGTAAGTAAAGGAATTTAGGTCAAAACTTCATTTTTTCTACATCATTACACTTTGGCCCAAGCGAGAAAGGCGCCAAAAAAAACAAGCGACACACAACAAGGATAATAGAATAAGAATAAGCTAAAGCTAAAGCGTAAGAAGCAAGCCAGATGACGGATAAAGAGAGAACTAAGCAAAGTAAAAGCAGAATTGTTAACCTTTAACACAATAAGGAGTGAAGGAGAATTGCTGATAGCAATGAAAGGGGTTAGGAAAACATGATAGTTAAAATTAATATTCAAAACACATATATAGACAGCAACTGCAAACATCGAAGGGGTAAACGTGGGTGTGAACACATGAAGAAAAAAAATGATTTGTGTGAAACTGTGCTTGAAATGAAATCTGTGCAATTTAGAAAGCAACACGCCCACCACAACAGCAAATAGGCAAAAGTACATATATACATACAAGTGATTATATACGAATACATACATATGTATATGTGCCTATATACATACTTATATGGATATACGTATGTAACGTATCGAGCGCTTAACCTCCCTATAACAGACGAAATTGGAGCATGCAACACAATATGGCTGGCAAATAATAATATCAGCAGGGAAAAAAAATAAACGGCGAAGGGTAACAATAACAGACGACAGGCGACAGCTGGCAGCAAAAACCGCAATCATACACTTGTCGCACACCTACACACACACCACTTACATATATACATGTCTACAAATGTGCATATATGGCACAGCATTGTCAGTGTTGACGCGTGGCATTGGCGCTTAAGGCGAGCGCAGCTTGGCCAACAGCAGTTGCAGGCAAACAAATTGTTAACGCATCACAGCAATTATGTTGCAATGTGTGTGTGTTTGCGTGATTGTGTGAACTATGCGTTGACATTTTGTCGTGCATGTAATTGTTGTTGCTATTGCGATAGTTGATGGTAGTGGAACTTTGCTACAATGTTGTTGCATGCATCACAATTGCCACTGCCGTTGTGCAATATTTTGCCACAACTATGTAAAATTGTCTGCAAGCAGCAGCATCATCATCATCATCAACATTAACATCGTAAACGTGCGCAGTGGCGTTGATGGCCGCAACAACAGCGCAGCAGCAGAGCAACCAGCGTCGGCAATCAAGCAAATGCGTGCAAATATGTGCGTAAGCATGCTGAATTTCCGTTTCGCAGTTGATTTAACACAACACACGATGAGTTGCGAGTCAAAAAAAAAAAAAAAACCAAAAAAAAATATAATATTTCATTGTAAAAATATTTTCCCAATTATATTATTTTAGTTGTAGTTGCTGTTGCTGTTATTGTTGGCGCAACATATGTGCTGTTGTCTGTATTTTTGTAAAGGAAATTAAGAAAAATAAGCATATCGACAGGTTAACACGCAAACAAGCGCGTATTTTGTTATACCATATAAAAGTACACCATGTCGTATACGCAACATTCAACATTGCGATGTCACGCGCACTTCCCAAGTCACTGCAACCAGATAAGCTGTAATGCCGATGGCAATACTTTTGATACTCAGCTTGAGCTGCAAGTGCAACGATATGTCAGCTGTGCGTTATACCAATGCAGTCAACAAAGTGAGGCGTTTACGAAGTTGGAGTTGTAGATGATGGCTGAACGCCTGCTGTCACCTGATTAACATGTCTATCAATCCCGCGGCACTTTACGGCACTCAATAGCTGGCTACGCATTGTGGAATATTTTAGTCCAATTAATTTGCAGTGATTTTATTTATACAAAAGGCTATTTAACTTCGTATTTTCATAGCGCAAGCACATTAGCCTTAAGCTACAAGGTGCATAGTGGAGCGAAATGTTGAAAATGTCATTTAATTGCATTGCAGATATTCATGAAAATTATTATCGGATAGGAAAAAGATACCAAATAAAACTTGTAGATTCATAGACCATCATTTTATTCTTAAACAGACCTATGGAATAACAACTTTTAATTTTTTGGTGGTTTTCACATTTAAAGTAAGGAAAGTAGAATCTTTAGATCAAGGATGTATTAACAGGTTAAGATAGTCAAAGATTTTTAAGCAATCGCTTTATTATTATTGCGAGAAATACACTTTGGGTTCTTAAGAACACTATTTTATTGTTAAAAAAAAACAAAAAACCAATCCTGTGGGTATGGTTTTGAAGAACAGAATATAATATATAAACAGAAGCACAAGAGGAATTTAACAATGAAGAGATCCATACTTGAATAATGAGACATAATACAAGAACTTCAAGAAAGACAATATATTTTTCGAGCCAACCTAAATCCGGTTGTGTTTGATTTCTAATCGAGTACTGTTCATTTTGACGCTTTAAATGTGTGAAAAATTTGGCCATTTAGTTTGGTTAGTAGTTTCACTAGTTAGATGGCGCTACGAACCAATATTTCTAAAAAAAATTTCAACTCTTCGATTTGTAAATTTTTAGAACACAAATCTTCTTTTTTATAAATTTGTAGCAAATGAATTAGCATTTTAAAAAGTATTTGGGAGAGCATAATTGGGTAGATTTTTGGCTATTTGGTTGTTAGTTTCAATTGATAGATGGCGCTGCGACGGCATTCTCTTTAAATCCGTTCCGGCTTCCACGTAGTTTTTGTTATCAAAGATGGCCAAAATAACTTTAAGGTCACAGCGGTAGATTTCCCACACCAACACTCTAGCATTATTATTTATTAGTATTGAATTGATAGAGATTCGCATTATAAAACTGTGAATTTTTATCATTTGTCAGTTCTCCATTCGATAAAAAAGAGATGTTAGCTCAGAAATAAAAGTTTCGAATAACAAACACTACAAATAATATAAGTCTTGCAGGAATAAAATTGTTGCTTCGGATTTTTGACAGTTGTTATTATTTAATTATTGTCCTAAAGTAGGAGCTAAGTTAAATTAAGTGCCCATACCTATATTTAAGATCCCTCGTATAGCTTGTGAGTGCTTGACACAAGTAGTTTTAAAATTTTCTCGCCTTCCAAAGGTCGAAGTCATTTTCGAGACAAAAGAGAAAAAAATATGAAATATGAATATGCAAAAACAATAACAACAAAGCAAACTTAAAGTTATATGATAACTATAGTACATAGTATTGGATTATAGCAATTTTTTACCAGCGAAAAAGCTACAAACAATTTTCAAGAGCATTCTGTTTGAAATTTCCTTTGAGTAAAATCAAGTGCAAACACTCACATGCCAACTACAACAAAGCTGAGCACTGTAGAGTCTGCGAAAATCTTAAAAATGCATGTGTATGTGTGTATGTATGTGCCTCCACAATGAAATGAAAACAAAACTTTGTAGAGAACTTTTGTGGAAACAATGGAAATTTGCGCTGCTAGAAGCAGCAAAAAACAACAACGAGAACAAACAAAAAAATGGTAAAAAAAAGTAAGAAAAAAAACGAAAACAACAACAATAGCAAAAACGTAAAAAAGTTAAGGTCTCCAAATCAGAAAAATGGGCTGCGAAAACTATGGAGGCCAAAAGAAAGAAGAGTTGACAAACAATATCAAAAACACCGTTCACAACAACAGCAGCAACAGCACAGTTAGAATTGAGCGCTTAATTCAGAAAAAAAATAGCAACTACTTTGCAGGTCGCTGCAGCTGCAGCAGTAGGTGCTATATTAAGAAACTCTTTCAAACAATAAAACAATAAAAATATAAAATTTCTACAATTGTTGTTGTTGTTGCACATAAAAGCGACAACAAACTTTAAGCGCATCCCACGATAGGACTTTTGCGAAAAGAACCCAATAGAAATTGTAAATATTGCGACATGAAAAAGTGGCGACACCACCACAAGAACAACAACAACAACAACAACAACAGCTATAAAAGCGTGAACTGGGTTAACAGGAAAAGCGGTGCACGCTAAACTTGCGCATGAAGTGGTACATATTAATGAAAAGTGTTAGCTGGTCCACTTAACTCACGTCCTCAAAAACAAACACAAAAACCAGCAAAAACAAAAAGTGTGGCATAGTAGATGCAAGGACTCATTTTTACGCGAGTGCGAGTATTGAAAGCCTATAACAGCGCAGCACAAACAAAAACACACACATGCAGACATACATATTTATATTTATATTTATTTGTATTTTGTGTATAATACTTTGTGCAAAGTGCACATTGAAAATATAATTTTAAACAACAACAATGCTATTCAGCAGTTAAACTGTGCCATAAATACACAAAAGTGGGTAAACTAAAAGCGAACAATAAGTAATTAAAAAACCATAAATAAATACTCTCTCTAAAGCGCACAAACAAACAACAATAAAAGTGTGCACAGAACCACACACACAAACATACATACGTATACGTGGATAAAAAATAAGTTTTTACTTTTAATAATTCATTTAGTGGTTTAATTTGTGCTAAATGCTGGCATAGACGCGCTTAGTCGGCGACTTTGAGCCAATTGAGAGTTGGAATTAGTTTATAACGGCAAATAATACAGTATATGCAATACAAAATTTAAATACAAATGTAAATAAAAAAACTTACTTAAGGTTGCCACATTTTTTTCAGTCTAAAAATTATTATTTTTTTTTAATGTTAAAATAATTTTCTTTGTTTTTGTAGTTTTGAAATAAAATGTTTAATTAAAAAATAACTGAAAATTAGAAGAAAAAAAAAATAAATTTAAATACACCAATTATGCAAGTCTTTAAAAAAAGATTTTTTTTTCGGATGCACCGAAGCTCTAATACTCTTCACGGGTGGCATAAAAGGATATTAAACGATCTTTATCTTGATTTTGAAAAAAAATTTAATTTGTACTATTTGTACTTTTTTACATAAAAATTAGCGAAAGAAAAAACAGTATAAATTTATAGAAATAATATAAAAATAAATTTGGAAAAAATCCTAATGAAGTACGGTAAATTAAAATAAACCACGGTAAATTAGGTTTATATGCACCCACAATTCGGAAGTAATACGAGTTTAGGAGAGAAAGTGAAAAGGCAACAATTTGCAGCAACTAGTGCACAATTACTATAATGAGAACGAACCCGCAACAAACTATTCTCTTGCGAAAGTTGGCACAAAACGTGCGCATAGTTGGGAATGAATATTGGTTAAGGTAAAATGAGCAGTTTGGCAAGGCACAGCAAACATGAATATAGACAGCTAGAGTAGAAGATAGACGCAAAGGCCAAACACAAAAAAAAAGTGATGAAAGTATTAAACAAGTTTCATTACAGTTCAGAATTTGGCAGCGTCAATAAACTTTTTAGCGCACTTATAAGCGCAGCTATGCAAACAAATAAACAATTATAACGAAGCGCGGAGATTAAAACTAAACTGGAAGTAGTATCATAGTGGTGTAATGAAGAAGCGAAGAATCTAGTGGGAAAGTATTTAAAGCCAGCAAATTAGTTGCAATTGGTAGAATGTGTAGTTTGAAAGTTCATAGCAGGTAATAAGGTGAATTTACTGTAATTTTACCGTGAAGGTATGATAGTTTCTTTTAGCTAAGATTCAGAAGAATTAAAGACAAAAAAAATATATATATAAAAAAAATTGAAATAAAAAAAAATATATAAAAAAATATATATATATATATAAAAATATATATATATAAAAATATATATAAAAAAAAAGTTAAATAAAAAAAATATTAATAAAACAAAAATATGAATAAAAAAAATAATAACATAATATAATAATTTGATATTTTTAATTAAAATTATATTTTTACTCAGTATTATTTAATTTTTAAAGAATTTTTTTGTTGTTCGAATTCTATAACACAAAACTGTTACTCTATCTGTTAGTCTATAGATTTTATTATTTATATGTTTTAGTTTTATTACTACTTTAAGTCCGTTACTTTAAGTTTTTCTATTTTTATCTTATAAATAATTTTTTGAAATTATTATTAAGGAAATTTGTAATCTTTTACATTGGTTGAGGTCGATTTTTTTTCTTAATTTTGTTAATTCACGATTTTTCTAATTTTGTTTTAGTTTTTATTATATTAAATTTTTTTTAATTTTAGCGTTCTGCAGTTTTTCCAATTTTTTTATTTTTATTTAATTTTTAGTTATGCATTTTTTTAAAAGAAAAAATCAATTTTTTTTTATATTTGAACATTATTATTATTGTCTTATTTTTACTCGGTTTTATTTAGTTTTTAATTATAATTTTTATTGTTGTTCAAATTATATAACACAAAGCTGTTACTCTATACTATAATTACTTAATTTTTTATTTATATCTTTTAATTTTATTGGTATTTTAAGAATGATTAGTTAAAATTTTTTTTCTATTTTAACCTTAGAAATAATTTTTTTTCTTAATATTAATTTTTTTTCAACTTAGGAAATTTTTAATTTTCAAATTGTTACTTGTTTTGTACTGTATATTTTTTTTTAATTTATGATTTTTTTAATTTTTTAAATTTTTTGGTTATTAATTTAATTTTATTTTTAATTTTTTAATTTATGATTTTTTGATTGATTGATAAATTTTTATTTTTTCAAATTTTTTTAAATATATTTTTTTTATACTTAAATTTTTCAAATAAATTTTTTTTGGTTTTATTGTAATTTTTTTAAATTATGATACTTTTAATTTTACTCATAGTAATTTTTTTTATTTAGAAACTTTTGAATTTTTAAGTTTTTGTTTTTGTTATTATTTTATTTTTATTTTTTAAGTTATTATTTTTTTTTTTTTTGTTATTATTTTTTCCACACTTAACCTTCACTTTTTTATTTTTTTCATCTTTATTGAATATTATATTTTGCAATAAGTGTTATCTGTATTCATTTCACTTTTCAAACTTTCTATTTCAAATTATTTTTATTTTATTTACAACTTTCTCGACGTTTTTAATCCATATTTAGATCGGTAAACCGCCAAATCACTCACATGTGCAACTTGCCAAACAATTTTTTTGTTTTGCTATTGTACTTTACGAAGTGAAGAGTATTGCAATAAAACTGAAATCTGATAAAAGTATAAGGCTAAAGAATCAACGGAACTGGCAACGGAAAAAAATAGTTAGCAGTAAGTGCGCCGGAAGGATAGATAGTGGGGTGGAAAAACAAATAAACTGCTAAAAACTATTGCTGGCAAAACTGTTAAACTAAAATACAAAAAAAAAAATTCATAAAAACATGAGAGTGAAAACTTTAAATTGTGTCGATTTCATTGTGGGAAAGAAAGTTTTCGCGAATGCGGTGGGAACTAATACATTTGAAAAGAAGAGTAAAAAAATGTATACATTTATTTATGTACATCAATCGTACAAAATGAAGAACGAGCCTATATAGAAAAGAAAATCATATATGACAAGATTAATAAATATATGTATTCATAACATATATTTATTTTTTAAAAACTTAACAGTAATATAAGTATGTTTAAATCAATTTAAGTTTGTTTGAAGTTATGAAGATATGAGACAACACTTAAAATCTCAGCTCTCAAATGTATGCCTCATTTGGTTTGTTGTTGCTTTTTTGGGAATTTTCATTAAAGTTCTTTGAAAATTTAATCAGAAACTCCAAACCTCGCTGAATTTGAACAATTTGAGATAGTTCCGATTGCTTCTTTACATGAATTTTCTTATTTTAGCGAGTATTCTTTTGCTGCTTGCTTACGGAAATATAATGACCCTAAATGTATGCTTTAAAAGAAAATAATTTAAGCTTTTGAGCTCTCAGCAGAAAAAATATTTAACGGCAGAGGGTTTATGATCAACTGATTCTGGAAAAAAATTCTATAAATTACACAATTCACAGCTTGAAGGATTCAGATGACCTACTTATTTTCCAATAAATGATATTGATCCTAAATGTATGATTTACAAAACTGATTAAAAATACCAAAAGCAAACACATAACTCAAGTTATATGCAAACCACCGTATATTCTTTTACGTTTGTAATAGGTGTAAAAATTAATTGTGGCGTTGGAAAAAACGTTAAATCATCGTAAACCAAAAATAAAATGGAAACGAAATCGAAGCTATTAAAACACAATATCGAGAAATGGAAATAGAATAAAAGGTGATTGAAGGCAAGAACAACTAAAAACTAAAAAAGATCAACTTGTTAAACATGAACACTGCAAATGCAGAAAAACTAAAGTTAACAGCAATAACAGAAAGTAAACACACAAAAATCATAAATGGTTGCACCAAAGCAACGAGGCAGTTAAATGGTAGACAAAGGCGAACACTTAAATGGAAAATGAAGGCACAAAAATGGCGCCGCCGTGTACCGTGTAGACAAAAGAGGCCAGTTTATGGAAATTATGCGAGTGAATTGGAATGAAACAAAGTCAAATTGCACGTGAAAGCGCGCACTAGAAATGCAAAGTGAGAAAAAATAGGTAAAGATATTGATATAATAGTACAAGCGATGAAAATGGAGAAAAGAGAAATTGAAGGAAATGAAAAATATAAGAAACTGACATGAAAATATATAAAATTTTGTAAAAAATTAAAAAAAAAATTAAAATTAAAAATGTCACGAATTATGTTCAAAATTATTATAAATATATATATATATTAAATTTGCCACGAAGTTTGTAACACCAACAAAGAAAGGTCGGAGATCCTATAAAATATATACATTAATGATCAGCATGATGAGCTGAGTTGATTTAGCCATGTCCGTCTGTATTGTTTAAGACAACAATGTAATCTCCGAAGAATTGTTCAGATCTTGTAAGGAACATTTGTGAAGGGTATTATAGCTTCGTTACCAAAGCTAACGTTTTTTCTTGTTTTTATTAAATTTTAATTTTTCACGATTATCATTTTCTAATAAAATTCTTTTAATATTTTTATATTTTGTTTAACTTTATATTCGAGTAAAACATTTTACACGAAAATAAAAGTTAGTTATATTTTACTTTGCACACCGAAAAGCTCAACAGTGCCCCTCTATATTGGCTGAGAGTTGCCAATTCGAAATGGGGCTTTAAAATGCAACATGTCAAGGACATTTGTTGAAAGTCAAAAGTTGCGGACGGTACAAACTCAAAAGATTATGCGAGAACTTATGTACATACGCAAGTATATAGTATATATATTAGGGTGTCCGTTATTTTGCAAGTTGATTTCCATTTTTGCCCACTGAAGTTTCAGTTTTTGCCTTAAAAATTATTACGGATCTTTTACTTATAACTTTTCAAGTAGCGGTTTTATGGAAAAAATCAATAAGACCATTTTTGTATACCGAAAAATTTTGTATTGGAATATTATTTATTTAAAGTAGTAGATTTACTTGTTTATTGCGAAATAGCAAAAAATTCCATGTTAGGCACGGCTTAAATTGAAAGTAAAGAGGTTCTTTACTTTGCATAATTTGTTTAGGGCAAAGCTGAAATTCATGAGACGTTTGCAAAACCACTTAAGAAATAATGCACACCCTAATGTATAAGCACATGCATGCACACACACAGTCACATAACAACAAAGGCATTCGAGTGCGAAGAACAATAAATGCTAGCAGACATGCAAACGAAATTTGGCACAATTGGCTGAATTTGAAGCGAATAATACTCGTTGCTGCCTCTCCAGGCGCATTTCCATTTGTATGTGTATATGTATTTACGGTACATATATGAAATATCTTGCAGTGGTTGGTGGTGCCACAATTTTTAAAGCAATTTTGACAAGGCGATTCCGCACTGGGATATCACCGCAGTCACAAGCGAATTAAGGAAAAAAAAAGTGAGGTTAAAGCAATTTTCGGCAGGTCGTCGAAGGCAAAGCTTTAAGTTGAAGAGAAGTTTAAAAATTTAGTTGTCGTGAATATTTTAAACATTTACTAGTGTATTAATGCCACAACGTTAAGTAAGCAGTACGATTTACATGATAAATTATGCATTGGCAAAGCAATAAAGAGAATTTTTAATTTCACTACAAAAATAGCAAATATCGATAGCGATTGAAAAAACTGATTTATACAAAGGTTGGATTGTTGAGGGAGAACAATGTCAGCCAAGCACAACATTTAATATTGATATATCAACTAACTCAAAAGTAACTAGAACTGAACTAGTTGTTAATGGAATAGTTTTAAAAGAACAAGTTGTTAATGAGTTGAAGAAATCGAATAAAAAAGTCGGTTGAAAACAGTTTCAAATAATTATTTCTTAAGCAACTAATTTCGTACATACCCCATTTTTACATGCATACATACGTTTATATTACACACACACGTGTTTTACATATGCACACATCGCTCAACATGTCTATTAGCATCAATCCAATGTAAGCTGACAGAACTGTCAATATATCGACGTTAACATGCCAATTGTCCTTTTTTGTTTCAAATTGAGTGCCTTTGAGTGTGTTTGTATGCAATACCATACAACTCGGAAACCATATTAGAGTATATTTAATACTCTGTGTTATTCATAATTAAAAAGTACTTTTAAGCCTACCAAACACAAAGTATAACTACTATTAGTGCTGAGTCTAGCTCAATGCTGCAATATAAGGACAGCTCTGTATAGTCGTGCCTGACAAATTGGATTAAATGTCATGACCACTGTGGTCACAAGCAAATACCACAGTGTGTTTGATGGAATGGCAAAGCGAATACCTCGGTTGGCACTTGGCTACAAAAAGAGAGTTTATGTAGGCATTAAGGATAGCCAAAGTGATATTAAAAAGGCGCTCGTCAAATTTGACTTATATTTGAGTACAACTTTTGGGATGCCGAAATATTTCGGGATTTGGTTCACTTTCGCTTGTGTTTTGATAAATCTGTTACATTGTTAGTTTTATTTGACCGTATCGACCATTTTGTTAGTTAAAACAATAGCTTGGCTATGTAGAAACAAAAATTTGATATGTGGCAGTATATGGTACATAAATACATATATATATATATACATATGTACATATGTTCCCATCCATCGTCTTAAGTTAACTAAAGTTGAAAATAATTAAAAATGTTAAATGCAACGTGGAAAATTAGCAATATTTTATTAGCATATGTAAGTTTATTTATATTATCAAAACCGAAAACTTTCGGGGCCCCGAAAAATTTAAACCAAAATTTCAACTTTTACCCAACTAGTTTTGTTGCACAAATGATACCCTACAAGAGTAATATGTGACTTGTATTACCAAGAGTAAGCAGCCTGAAAGCATATTTGGCATGCTCGATCATATTAATGTTCATTATACGCACTGTTGTACATAAATAACTAACATGATTTAGACATTGCAGTTTATGGAACTCAAAAAGAAGAGAGAAATATAATATTTTCATATACAGTGCAAATGACGTATGTATTTCTCTATTATATAAATATGTACACTACTTCTTTCCTTAACTGCAATTTACTACGCGGAATCAAGAAAAAAGTCAAAAGCGCAAGCAGTTATATAAATTTTCGACTTACTTTCAAGAAATGTATATTACAGCACGCTGTTGATTGCTTTCAATCAAAACTGACGAAAATTTCATACACGATTTTCTCAAACCTTCCACTTTATTTTTCATAATATACAAAATTGTCTTAATAAAAAAGTTGATTTTCGTTTGACGTTACAAATTTTATTAATATTAGATTTCGCCCTGCTGATAGCTTTGCTTTAGTTTAGCTTACAGTTGCAGGAAAATTGCACATGCATTCAACCGCCACACTTAATGAACGAAAGCACGGAAACATGCATTCACCATGGCGTATGAGTTACTTAATTTGCTTGTACAGCAAAATTTACAGTTTTTGCAATATTTTCTCAGAATTTGCAATTTTATATCGGTTGATAAAATGATGAGCAAGTAAATACGCTTTACAGAAAACCAATGATTTGAAATTGTGTAAGTTTAATCGTTTGTCAAGCATATGCATCTCGACTGTTGCCGAAGTGCATAAATGAGCAAAGTTGTTTTAGTTGTAAATATTAGTATTGCTGCGGATAGCTTAAGCAATCTTCAATCATGCTTCAATAAACTTCAATAATTTGTTATGACGCTCGCTCGCTTAGCAAAGCGCATAAACAGTTGGTGAACTGTTATTATGGTGATGTTACACTTCCATCATAGGAATATTGCAGCGTATGTTCATTAGTAAATTAAGAAAAGATAATATTTATTATATTCATACTATATAAAATTGTTATCTACAGCGTTAATTATCGATTTATTAACATAAAAACGAGCTCCAAAGCTATAATATTATTTACAAATAAAAAGTTGACATACAAGAACTTGATTTTGAAAGGTCAGTTTGTATGGCAGATATATGCTGTAGTGATCTGACCAAAACAATTTGTTTGAAGATTGTAACGTTGCCTTGGGCAATAATTTTTGCCAAATTTTATGCAGGTATCTCGTCAAATACAAAGTTATTCATACAAAACCCGGATTTGGATCGTTCTGTTTGTATGACAGTTATATGCTATACTGATCTGATTTGGACAATTTTTTCGGATATTGTACCGTTGTTAAGATCAATAATTCATGCGGAATTTCGTGTAGATATCTTGTCAAATAAAAAAGTTTTCCGTACAGGAACTTGATTTTGATCGGTGAGTTTGTATAGCAGCTATATGCTATAGTGGTCCCTTATCTGCGGTTCCGACAAATAAGCAGTTTATTGGAGCAAAAAACCTGTGCTCAAAATTTCAGATCGATATCTCAAAAATTTAGGGATAGAGATATACAAACAGGCAGACGGAGATGGCGAAATCAACTCAGCTCATCAGGCTGATCACTGATATATTTTTGTTAAAGGGTCTTTGACGTTTCCTCCCGGCTGTTACAAACATCGTGGCAAACTTAGTATACCCTGTTCATGGTATAAATATAGAAAATTGTTTATAAAAATATTTATTTAAAAATTGTAAAATATTTTCAATTATCTGAAAACACCTATCAACGATTTATGAAAGCAAATCACATATGAAACACGTTCAACCAACAGTGCCAACTGCCTTGACATAAACTCACTAATAAACACACAGGCATATATATATACATTTATTAGCGCGCAGGTTTATGCCTGAGGCAAGCTTGTTGGCCTAGGTTATGTGTGTTAATATGTAGCGAATCAAATTTAAATTAAGTGTTTCACACAAAATTTTTAATATTCTTGTAAGTAAAACATTACCAAAAGCAATTATATTTAATTACTTCACGCTTACCGCAATTAAAATTACATAAGCTGCTTGACAGCTTATGCCTGGACGTATGAGTAACTTCAAAGGGGCACATTAACACAATTTCATACACAATTTATTTGCTAGAGGCACGCAAAGAAATGTTTGTCACAATAATTAAGGGTGGCGAGGAGTAATGTCAGGCATGATGCCAGCACTTTTTCACACTTTCTCACTTGATGCACCGTGGCGTATACGTAACAATTGTGAAATATGGCTTACAGTAATTAACTGTTCAAGTTCAAACTAATAGCAGCAGTGTTACTCTTTTTATTGAATACCTTTAATGGATGCGTAATTATCCGGATGCCCGCGATGTGCAACAGCAAGTGCACACTTTGCTTTCTTGCTGAAGAATGAGTCACTGGTTCGGTGAAAAAGGCGCGTTTGCCACTAGCATTGAATTTTGCAGTTGCAACAAGAGAATACCTACAACAAAAATGCATTTCGCAATTGAGCACAATTGTGGCGAGCAAAAGAGCAAAATGCAATTACTCACACTCAAAGCTGAGTGAAATTGAGTGGAATCGTATGAGTAATAATAAAATTTTGTGCGCTTGAGTGAGTGTAGATTCATATAAGAGGCGCGTTACATTAACAAGGTGCAAAGAATGACAGCTGCCACTACAAATCAACAAACGTTAAACCACACAGCATATTTTCCACGCCAACAGGATTCAAAGTAAATATGCAATTTGCATGTCGGTATGGCATTAACGTCACAATGTCAGCTGACAGCAGCTATGATGCTATTGGAACCGAACGGAAGGAAGGAAGTGCAAGAAAAACTACAAAACACACATAAAAGCAAATAATAATAAATAAATATAAAGCTGAATAATTTCAGCAATTTTGGAATGCACACTACTAAGACTTATGCATTTATATGCACTTCGTATAAATCTTTCCAAACGAAGCGAACCACTGAAAATTCCACAAACATAAATAAAGGCACACATATATTTTACATATGTATGTATATAAGCCATGTGTCAGCAGCTAGTGTCACCTGTGTTGCAGAAGATATTCTCAAATAAAGCCAGGTGACTCCATAACCCTGTAGTAAAACTACTGAAGGAAGAATGGTGGAATAAGCAAGCTAAGGCATGCTTACTTTAATCAAAATTTGAGGATAAAATTATCCTGAGCTTTAACTGGTATTGAGTAGAAAATGAACTAGTTCCAAGCTAGTAGCAAAATGTTTTCAACGAAATTAAATTTTTTTTAGTTAAATATTTAAATATAAATGGTTTACAACAAATGGAAGAAAACTTAAACTAGGAACAAATGAACTAGTTTCCAACTAGTTGTGAACTAAGTATTACGAAATTATTTATTTAGTTTTATTTAAACATAAATGTTTTGAGCAAATGTAAGAAAAATAAAATTCCTAACCGACCTAGTTTCAGACTAGTTGCTAAGTGAATACAACAAAATTACATTTTCTCTAGTTAAATGCTTGATTTAAGCAAATGAAAGAAAAATTAAACTACTAATAAACGGACTAGTTCCAAACTAGTTTCGAGGTGAGTACAACGAAATTAGATTTAAAGCCACTTAAATATTTAAATATAAATGATTTAAAGTGTAAGTAAAATAAAAAATAATAAAACTAGTAACAAACGGGTTTGTTTCCAACTAGTTCAAATACAGAAAATAATACAGAAAGAAAGAAATATTAAACTACTAATAAACGGACTAGTTCCAAACTAGTTTCGGGGTGAGTACAACGAAATTAGATTTAAAGCAACTTAAATATTTAAATATAAATGATTTAAAGTGTAAGTAAAATAAAAAATAATAAAACTAGTAACAAACGGGTTTGTTTCAACTAGTTCAAATACAGACTAAAAAATTTTAAATTTTACAAAAGAAAATAAAATAATCGAATTAACATCTGAATAAGTTTAGATAATAAAATGCATCTATGAAAAAACTATATGAAATAAATGTTCACAAATAGAACTACTTTCCAACTAGCCGCAAAATGAGTGAAATAGAGTTATACTCTTAGAAAATCTAATATTAAATTATATATTTACTAACAAAAAATTTGCAAAAAACATGATCATATAGTTATGGACCAGTTTCGGGCCAGTCTGTACCTGGTTAACTCCAAGTACTGCGCATAAATTCGGAAATACACGCTCGCCTTTGAGCGGATATATTGCAAACCACAAGTAAAAAATTAGTTGGACTTTGGACAAGCGTATGGCCAAAACCACATGACCCAGTGTGATTTCCTATACCATGAACTGTCTAACTAACGGCACTATATAACTATAAAATAAGTGCCAACACATAGCACTTGCTGCTGGAATGGCGTAGAGAAAAAAAGGAAACAAAAACAACAAAAGCCTGAACAGCAACAATAAACATATACATGTGTATACTTAATACATATATGCACAATGCTGACAAATTCGTATCGCTTTGAAATGAAAAAGTGCGCGTACACAGACGAGAAAGCATGCATACATATACATGTACATATACTTGTATATGTATGCACGAATACACTCATACATATGTAAGTGTGCGTCACTTCAGGCGATCGTAAATCATTGAATAGTCAATTTGCCACAAAAACCGCAAAACACGCACACACCCATAAAGTGTAATTTTAACTGTCGCACTGAAAAATTTCCAAAAAAACAAAGGAAGCTTTTACAAAAGTTTAAATGACATCCATCCATACATATATATGTGTATGTGAGCGTATAAACACATACAATAAAAGTGCTACATTTATTACTTACAAAAACAGCAAACAAGTTGAGCTGTTAAATTGTTGAGCTTTCAGCGTTTTCTTTTGCCGATGCACTAATCATCTTGGAACAACCACACACACACACGCATGTGTAATGTTTAAAAAAAAATTCTGCGAAAAATGCTTAAGACAATAAAAGTAGTTTGAGAATTGGCATGCTAACACATATTGATTACTGAAATTTTATCGCCTTGTAAATTGTTGAGAAAAATGGCTTGTTGAATTGACCGCTAGTGCGTCGCCAAAGCGATGGCTTTTCACGCCTTTCTTCAGTGGAATAGTGACCTCGACTGTTAGATAAACTGGAACGAAGTCCGTCATTAGCTAGATTTGCAGTTATTTTCTAAGGTAGATTACAAAATTCGGCACAATTGGCATTTTGGAATATGCGTTCACAAAACACTACTTACTCTCAATCAGCTTGAGCTGCGATTTATAGAAAATCAATCGTTAGAAATAGTGCTTAATTTAAAGCTGAAGCTTAAAGCTAAACTTAATATGAATGCCCTCCTCGTGCTCTCATAAGTTTGCTTGTATATCGAATTTAAATATGGTATATTTGTATATTTTCAAAATTAATGGCTAAATATTTAAGTATTGTTTACACAAAATTAATATTATAAATAATAAGACCCAGCGGCAATAATGCAGGGTTAATCAAAACTTACAAATTACTCAATAATACAGTCAGTTCAAAAGAAATTAAGAATTAAATTTGGCGAGCAATTAAGCAGTTACAAATAATGACTACTATTTTTTAGTTTTGTTGAATTTAGAAGATATATAAAATTTAATACCCTTACAATCACTTTATTAACATATTCTTCAATCATAAGCACATAAAAAAAGAGAAATTTCACAAAAGCCGCTTTAAAAGATTTAAATGTACTACTGTGTACATTGATGAAAGCACTTTGGTTACTCAGTCCGTCCGTCCGTCAGTCGGCAGTCAGTCACTCGGTCAGACAGCCGATGTATGGCATTACAAAGTGTACATTTACGTTTGCTCATGTGTGTGTTTGCTATTTGTGTGTGTGTGTGTGTGTGTAAATAATTGCGTTTGTGTGGACAAGTCTTTTATAAAATGTCAAGGAACCCAGAGCAAATAATGCGCTTCAAAAGGCGCAACACACTAACAAAACAAGCTTTTCATGGCAGACAAAAACACGAGCGTCAACTGTGCGCATACAGCGCCGAGTATGTCTACTTTATATGTCTATGTATATACTCAAATATAATGGCGACATATTTAAAGAGACTTATTTTGCCATTGACAAAATAAAAGCGCGAACTGGCTTTGAATAGGCGTTGCAGAAACGGTATGTTTAAGTTTAGCCTCAACTGTTGCATGAAGCCGGTGCTGGTGTCAATGTATTGGGGTTTCATTTTTATTGAAAAAGATTATGAATGATTTGCTGGCGGAACCAGATCGAATGAGAAAATATTGTTACAGCTGTAACTAGTGACAATAATGACTAGTTTGTTACTAGTAACATAAAAGTCAATTATTTAAAATTTAAAATAAAATAAAAAAAGAAACACAAGAAAAAACTACGTTTGTACCTAAGCTCTAATACCGCTCACAAATAAAAAAAATTTCCACACAAGAATTTGCTTTTGATCAGTCAGTCTGTTTGGCAGCTATATGCAGTGGCCCGATCTGAGCAATTTGCTCGAAAATTGTATCCGTTACCTTGGACAATAATCCGATCTAAATTTCGTGCAGATATCTTGTCATATAAAAATGTTTTCGAACAGGAACTTGATTTTGATCCGTCAGTTTGTACGGCAGATCGTATCGGTGAATCCGACAAATGAGCAGATTCTTGTGAAGAAAAGTAAATGTGCAAAATTTCAGATCTATATCTCAAAAACTGAGGGAACAAGTTTGCGTATATACAGACAGACGGACATGGCTAAATCTGATCATTTATATATAGACAACAGAAAAATCATATTTCAAGAACTATAGCAGCAAGACTTTTAAAGTGTCCTGCTGGGCACTTATGTGTCTTTATGCATATCTAACTGCAATACAACCCGCCCAAGAGCTGACTCTATGGAGTTGGTTGATGTAAATGACCGCAAAACCGCTAAAAAGACGCCAAAGTATACGACGAATGCAACAAGATTTCGATAAATTTATGGTTTGCATTAAATTTAATGAATATTTAGCTACGCTGAATTCGATTGAAACCATAGGAATTTTTATGGCTTAATTTACTAAATTATACTCGTAGAATAGTAGACATTATTGATACTTGGGATTCAAGACAATTTGTTAAAGAATTTAATGTTTGTACTGCAGCTATATTCTATAGTAGTCCGATATAGGCGCTTCTAACAAATGAACAGCTTTTTAGTTAGAAAAGGACGAGTACAAAATTTCAGATCGATATCTCTAAAACTAAGGGAATACTTCGGGTATATATAAACAGACAGACATGAATTAATGGACTTAGTTCGTTACGCTCAGCATTTAGATGTATACTTTATAAGGCCTCCGACATTTCTTAATTTCTATATTTAGTGAAAAAAATCCTCAAACAAAAATTAAATTATTATTTAAATTCACTTTCAAGATTTTCAAACAATGAATCACCAATTCATCGAAATTACTCAACAGCCTCCCTTGCACCCGCAATGCTAGCTATCAACGTGCTTTATGAAAACGCAGCGAATAATTCAATTCATATGCGCAAAACTTTCGGCAGCAGCACACTAGCGCTGCAATAAAGCGCACAAGCGCTGAAGTGCGCCTCAAAGTATGCTGCTTTCAATGCACTCAATAACTCAAGAGCAAACACTCAAGTGCTTCTTAGCATTAACCGAGTCAACAACATAAATATGTACGCATGTATGTATGTTTGCTCATATCTAGTGGCACACCTGCAGTACAACACCAACAACAAGCGGCATGCATAAATTATTCAAATAGTATTATCTAAATGCAAAGTTAAGATTATATGGTAAATTTTGAAAAAGCACACACATACATATGCAGCACGCAAATATTTGTTTGCCTCCTCACACACAGATGGGCTAATGAAACTACTATACTCACTATGCGTGTGTGTGTTTATTTGTCTTTTTGTCACCGCAAAATCATAATTTCTCTGATTCGCTTTTATTCGGAGACGCCTGTGTACGAGTATATGTGTAGCGTGCGCTATAATTACGTGCAGTTTTCACACTTGCAATTTTAAGCGCATTGAATGGGCTTTAGATAGTTTTAGTAAAAGTTTTAAATGCTATTTAAAAGCTAAATGCATTTGTGATACGTGACTAGAGCTGTTATATAAGTAGGATGTATATGGGGAAATGTATGTGTATGTTTCGGGTTGAGATATCGGCATTTGCACTAAAAATATGGATTATGGGCAAATTATGTTTATAAAAGCTTTATGTAAATATACATATGTGTATGCATATATGTATTTATTTATATGCGAAAACACACATTGGACAACTTTTGCATTCAAAAAGCAGGAATGTGGATTCCCTGTTGATATACGTATGTATGTATGCGCTGTACATTACATTTTCTAGTACATATATGGTAAATTAACGAATGTTGTGTATAAACATGTTAGGAGAAGTTGAGGGACATTCTTTGGCACCGTTCATTTGTTTGAAATTAAATTATTACTATGGAAAGTTTTTAAATATTGAACCGCAAGTATTTCTGAGAGATAAACCGATCAATTAGGATCATGAGATCATGATTCAGCGCATGAGAGCGATGATACAAAAGAAGAAGAAAAGTTTGTTATCATCATATTAGCCTTAAGGAACTGGTCCATTTAAACTGCGCACGCAAACCGAATCGATCAAATTTTTTTTCTAGAGTGGTACAACATTTTTAATCGGAGGAGATGTTTGACAACGTATCTCAAGACTCTACATTCATCAAACGCACACTTACTGGTGGCGAGATGTGGATTTATGAACTGAAAAAACCACGACCAAATCAGTCAAAAACAAAGTGATGCTCATAATTTTCTTTGATTGCCGCGATGTGGTTCACCATGAATTCCTTACACATGGTCAAACGGTCAATAAGGAATACTACTTGGCCGCAATTCATCGGAAACAACCGGATTTTTGGGCAGAAAATTCATCGATTATTCACCTCGGTAAAGCGTCGTCATATTGTAGCATGATTGTGACTAAGTTTTTGGCACAAACACGAAACGAGAGTCAAAGCTTAGCCACCATATTCGCAAGATTTAGTTACCTCTGACTTTTTTCTGTTTTTGATACTGAAAAATCAGCTACGGGGAACGCACACTGAGTGCATTGAAGCCATTAAAATGCATTCGCTGAAGGCCATCCCAGTGGATGCTTATAAGAAGTATATGTAAAATTGGATTAATCGTTATATTGGCTCAAGAGCCTGTTTTGAAGACGATTATAAAGATGTGTATTAAAATTCGTGAAAATGTTTTTTTTTTTTGGTCAGTTCGGGTCAAATTTGATCGCACATATTGATTTCCAAATGGCTTAATAATCGTTACTTAATGGATAACAAGAACGGTAACGGTTCTTCTGAATCAATCTCAATGTTCAGGATCCGGTCTACAGGAATCATTCCTATTAACAAAAGTGCTCAACCACAATTCAAGCAATAGGTTTCTTCGGATAAACGGGTTAACAATAACTAGTTGAACAAATTTCTTTTCAATTTGTGGCATAATATTATTTTTGTTTAACAAGTGAGAAAAGAGTTCGTGTCCGAGCAAAAGTGAAGATTTATTATTATCATCATTAAATTATTTCACATACTTGTATATTCGTGGTTATACCTACTATAAAAGGAAGGTTGTAAAACCGATTCTAAACTAAGGCATATATTTCTATTGAACATTTTTTAAAACAAATATTATTGGTAAAAGTGAAAAAATTTAAAGCGCACTATAAAAAGTGCCTTAATCAAACAGTTTTTGTTTAGCTAAACAATCAGTGGTGAACGTATGTCTTAAAAACTAATTTGTTTAAGCACTCAGTCTCTTAGCATTATCCTACTCTCTCTCAATAAGTAAGTTTTAAAACTTACATTGCCCAACCTCGAATATTCGACTGATTAAAGAAATATAAAACTATATAAAAATATCAAATTTGAAATAAAAACTATCGAGCATAAATTACAAAACTTAAATTAGACTTCATCAGTATTTAGTAATTCATAAAATAAATTCACTTATTATACTTTGGATAACTTAAATACAAAATAACTTTCAAATTGCCGCACGCAACATATTAAAATTCTGCTACTCATCCTATATAAACGCACTCACCTTGAGCTCAACAATTGTTCCGCCTCGTCGGCGGTCATAGCATCTGGTAGACTGTCTTCGCGCGGTATGACCACCTCCGTCGCCGTCACCGTTGTTATAATTAGTTTTTCATCTTCCTCCTCCTCGGCTACGGTGGCTAGTGGCGCCTCGCTTACATCCACATGCACATCGTCGTCATCGTCCACCTCGATTGTGCGCATCAAGTCATCCTCATCCTCGCCAGCGCTACTGTCCGCATATTCCAAGTCTTGCATGTCCAAAGCATTGCACTGTTCATCACTAGCTGCCGCTAGCATAGTTGTATTTAGTACATTAAAAGGTGGTGGACGCTCTGGCAAGGCCGGCAGTTCCGAACTATCAAATTCCTCCTGCGTATCGAGCGAAGCGATTGGTGCGATGCCCTTGTTTTGGCCCACCACCGCCACAGCAATGGACGAAATCGAACGTGTGTTGCTTGTCGAATTCGTGTTTGCTGTGGCGCTACAGCTGCCACCGCTGCCGCTACCGATCGATGTGGGTGACATGGGCGGTGTGGACTTGACGCTCACATCGGAGCTGCGTCGACGTATGGGCGACACAACGCCGACGGGTGGTGAAGAGGTGATTGCTGTTTTCACCGGTGAACCACTGCTGCCAATGGATTTCGTTGGCGAATGCAATATACCGCTAACACGTTCACGTTCGCGCTGCTCTTTAGCCAGCTTACCGCCAGGATAATAGAGCTCAACGGCTGTTGTTACTTCCGTTTTAATGGTTGCATACACGGTGGTGGTCTCTTGTGCAAATCCATTAGCATGGAATTTCTTATGCATTTCAGTCACTTTGGCGGTGTCGTAAAGTTCCGACTCGCCAAAAACTTCACGCGCTTCACTACCGTCCGGATTGAGACGATAACCCACATCTACGTAATTTAAACTGGGCTTCTCTGCCTCGTCCACTGTTGACTTACGGCTGCGGTCACATTCATCCACATCGGCACCCACGCCAGTGACGCTACGGCCATTGACCGATTCGAAGTCATAGGCAGGCTTCAGTTTGGCTTTTATCTCCGGTGAGGGTTCATTGAAGCCGCCCTCATCGAGACTGGCGCTTGTTGAGATGATGCTGCTAGGTCTTGAACCCAAACCAGCGGCTGGTAATTGCACAGAAATGCTTGATGAGATGCATTTCGATGAAGCCGACGAAGCGGCTGATGACGTGCGTTGTGGTGACATATTGTTGGAATGATTTTGCGCTTGAGCTTGAGATTGAATTTGTTGTGGTTGATTTTGATGCATGACATCGGTGACGTCTTGACGTTCGTTTTTGTTGGAGCGTCCTGCAAGAAAGATAAATAAATATTGGTGTTAACAGTGGGTCGATTAGTAAGATTACAGTTCTGGGTAGGATAGATCTCCATGTATGCTGGAACCTTATAAACTAACTAAGATAGGTTACATTGCGAACAAAAAAACGACAGATATTTTGAACTGAACAGCTTATCGGCACTATCACATGACGAAGAAAGGACAAAGAAAAAAACCACTCAGACTTCGTGCGTAGTTTTTGAAGTTCGGCGATATATACCCTAACTGTTAATTCAATTATATTCTAAATTGATTTTTTTAGATATCCAGGGGTTGTTCTGGTCAAGTCCCAACTCACTCCAATGATGAGAACTCATACTTTCCACACTTTCCACCTAAGAGTAATAGATTCGTCTGAGCTCTTGTTTTTGGTCTATGGTCTTCTACAATAGTTATGACCGGCAAAAAAAAAAGTTGCCGAAGAACCTGTTCAGGTCCTAAAATACTCACTCTTCAAACTATTATATATGTAAACTTACATTTCACTAGCTTATAAAATTGTATAAGATCCGGTGCTATCGATATAAAAATATTGAAATCTCATATTAATTAGACGCACATTTTGTTTTTTTATTCACAAACTCTAACTGTGACATCCAGACAGATCGGAAGAATATAACGGAAATAAAAAATACAGATAGCACGAAGAATGGACCAAGCGCTCACATAACCACGCCAATAACTAGCAAAATAAATATGAAAAAAAAATGCTTTAAAACCCCGTCACTAATGCATATTGAGCGTTGGCCTCGAATTCACTTCGGGCTTTAAGCAGCAATCGTTCAGCAACTTCACGAGATCATTTTGCAAATTCAGCAAGAAATACGATCTTAGCGACTGCTCTGCCTTCAGCTTGGCTATCTTCTCGGCCACCTGAGGAAATTGCAGTTTGAAGTTCTTATAGCGCGCCAGCTCATACTCCAGATAATCATTTGTGCCCGGCGACTGCTCGCCACGCAGTTCCGATGCGATGGCGTCCAGTAATGTCGTTATTTGGCTGCGCACAAATTGATGATCGAGTTCCAAGTTCTCACCGCACGTTGTACAGTTACTCGCAGCAACAAAAGCGCCACCAACACATTTCTCATCCGCTTTGTGGCCATAAAAAGCCGCCGATGTTGTTGCGGCTGCAACATCCGCACAATTCGTGAACACATCATGTGTGTGGTATTGATTGTGTTCGACTGTTGCGCGCAGCTGGCTGTCCAAGCATGTGGGCACATTCACATATTGCATCATATAGCCACAAATGTGATCAAACGACGAGGGTGCGCCCATGCCGCTACAATCTTTCTTCTGCTCGTTTTGGTCGCAACACACATAATCACATTCACAGGGCCTACCGCCGCCCCCCTTGTGGTCGAGGCAAGCTTTTTGTGAGGCTGACATGCCGGGCTTTGGCCGTGGGCAGACCGCCTGCCGTGGCTTATCCTGAGTTAGAAGAAAATCGCTTTTGTCTAGCACGCCGCCCGGGTTAGGCATTGAAGTGAACGGTCCAGTAAGTTTACCGTAGTTCAGACAAGCGACTAGATGACTCATATAAACATTACGCAATCGCATGTCTTCAATCGTCTCAAAGCCAAACATAGATAACTTGTTTAGCCAAGCATTCGCTAATTTATATTCTTGCGAGCGGCAGTCGAATACTTCTTCGGGCTTCTTTACGATGTCTTGAAAGAATATAAAATTTTCCGTTAACTGGTAACCGATATTATCTTCTGAGTCCATGTTCTACGCAGAATTTTGATAGTAAAAATTTTGGAATAGTAACTTGATTTAAAATCGTTGATTAGAATTGATTATTTTGTTCGTAATTTCAAAATGACAGATTGTGACGTAGTTGTCTGACAAGTTTCGGTATTTCAATTGCCAATGGCAAATACAAAAAAGATTTATAATTTGTTTCTATTATTGAAATAAAAGAATTTATTTGCTTTTGCGCATGACATTCAAAAAAAAGTATGGCGAAAGGTATATTCAAAGATTACAGAGTTGCAATATGATTTATTTTAATTAATTAATTTTTTTTTTGTGTTTTTTTTTTTTAAGAATATGATAGATATATAACATATAACAAGAAATAACTAAAAAAAATTTCGTTTTGAAAAAAAGGAAATTATATATATAAAAAAAATAATTGTTAAGTGTATTTTGTAACAAAATGTCAATAAAATTTTTATATACTTAAATACAACTACACATTATTATTTTCTTACACCAAGAATAAATTGGTGAACTCAGGCGTTTTTGTGGACTTTGGACTGGCCTAACCTCTTCAAGGGCGTTTTTTCTTAAATGCTTACAAATCTTCAGAATGGCCTACTAAAAAGATTTCTGGCGGTGACGAAGATTTTCTGCTTAAAATTATCTCCAAAAACAAAAAAAAAGTAGTATTAAAATAGATGAATGTATGGAATAATCAGAGGACTAGTTAAAATTTTGATTTTTAATAAAATTGCGGCTTCCCAATAACAAAAGTAATTTTTTGTGAAAAAATTTACATTTCAGAGTGTCTGAAAATATCAAAATTATTATCCAAAGCTTTATTCCTTCGATTATTATCTGATAAAGTTATCAAAGACGGTCGTGTGAGAATTTCATATCGATCAGTCGAGCCGTTTCTGAAAATAGTGTTTTGAGAAAAACTCATTTAGATTTTGGGAGCCGAATTCAACTTTCCGTCGAATATTCTCTAATATATACATACATTTTTTGGAATACACAAGTGGATATAACCGGCTCAAATGATACTTCTGTTTAGACGAAATTAACATACAACTCTAATTTTAGCATGGTCACAGCTCTTTTTTAAAAATAAGAATACAAAGAGATAGTTGTATTATAGTTAAGGTAAGAACCAGTTTTATTTATTTATCATATTGTATTTCGCCAAGTGTGAATAATACTACAAGTACAAACTATTTCACGATACTACTAATCTATTTTCTAGAATTATATACAAGAATAATAGAAACATATAGTTTTTTTCACAAATTTGCAAAATGTTTTCATGAATCATATTTTGTTGATTTAAATATATTATTAATATTTTATTTGGAATGCATTTAAAGCATAATCACACGAGAAAAATTCTCAAAAGACCCAACAGGAAATGACACCCGAGACAAGAATTATTATTATTTTAATTTTTTTTGGATCAAATACTATTTAAAAAAAAAATAAGCATACTGTTGTATTACAGTTGCAAGTGAGTGTGAATCGAACGCATCATTTTCTGGCTTTACTTTGAAAGAACTGGAAAAAGTTAAAGTTTTTCAACTTGGTACCAGAAAACATAACAGGTATTTATACCAGAAAACATAACAAGAACAGTTGCAGAAAAAAGCAGAGGTTGGTTGACAGGCAATTAAATAATAACACTATAAATTCTTAAATAAATAAATAATAAAATTTTAAACAGTTCTATCAGCTCTATTAGTTTATCTTTAAATGTGAAAAAATCAAAAATCAAATTTTGGCAGAACAAAATTTTGGTTAAATTTCAACACTTTTTAAGCACCGTTATTTTTTAAAATTTTAAAATATTTCACAACAATTTTCATCGGAGAATTGCGTGTAAATATCGAAATATATAAATATGTATAAATATAGGTTCTTTTTTAAGTTCCTACAAATCGCTTCGGTGTGATTTAGGCTGTCACATTAGGTGGTCCCTTTAAGAGCTGTATTTATGAAAATTGCTGAATACATTTTCTACTGGTCACTTCATACATAGACATGTTTGTATCGAAGCTAAACGACACACATTTTATAACTAATTGCGACATTCCGAATTAATTTCAAAATTTATTATAGTTTCATGCAAGAACAAAAATTAATATTGCGTATTTAAAGCTTTGGAATTCAAATCAAATATGTATGTTGTGCATATTTCTGAAATATTTCGAAACTATAAATAAATATGTAACGCATGAAACTAAAATTCGCTAGAATTTTGGCTGTTGCTAAATTTAAAGCGCAAAGAATGCGCTGTTCATGGTAGAAAGTTCACATCATTGTTTGGTAGCGAAAAGTAACAAAAAGAAAGCAGTGAAAGTTTCCAAGGAAAGTATTCGAATATTTTCTATACGCGAAATTTCGCACAACACGCGAACGCAAACTGGAAAGAACAATGTTTTCAAATGATTTTAGAATTGTCGCCAAGCGGGAAAAATCACGAGTGAGAGTAAAAGCGGAGAGCAGCGCGAATACATACAAATCTAACAACAACAATGTTGCAATGTGAAGAAACACTGGTTAACAGCATTTATTTATAACAGAGAATTTGCCGTCGACGACTATGAGTCTGATAAAAAAAAAAATTAAAAAGAGATATACGCAGAATTATATGTGTAGGCACGCCTTCATTGAAGAACGTTCCTATGCTTCCAAAAAACGGAGCAAACTCAAATCTCGGTGGATTTAAAGTGGTTTACCTATAAAAAAAAAAATTTTCAAAAAATTCTACAAATGTTTAAAAAAGTCTACAAATATTAAAAAGTTTAAAAAAATTATGCTCTATTATCGCACGAAACCTTTTATTACCAATTTTTTAAAAGAAAACGCTTTAAAAACTTAAAATACTTTAGGAGAAGACAGCGCCATCTGTTCATAATATTGAAAACGGTTCGTGGCCACGCTCAAAACAATGAGTGAGCCACGTGTTTAAGCGCTAGTTAGTGGTTAAAATCAGCACTATTTTCAAAAGAAAATTAACTATTACTATTGCAATCAAAGATATTCGATGCAAATTGTTCCACTTTTTCTAAATTTCAACTTTCCAAAATATATTTTTCTTATCCTCTAAACTATAACTAATAACGGCAAATAATATTTTGTCATACAAACCTCGGCAGGTGTTACAAAAGTTCTTCAAACTCAGGCACATGTTGAACACACTGCAGCGGAAGCCTCTCTTTTGATCGGCTTTTGTGGTGTTTTCAATTGGCGTTTCTTTCTTTTTAAGTTGGATCACTTTGTAAATTATGCAAATTTTTCTGTCATCACATTTCATGCTTCGTGTTCACTTTATTTTTGCTATTCTTATTTCAATTAATTTGTGTAGAAAAAAATTGTATTTTCTTTTCGTAGTTCAATTTAGTTGCGTTAAAATACAACAATAACACATTTCACTGTAATGTTTAAAACGATAAGATTCACAAAAACAAACACTGATTTAACTCCAACTCTCTCTCTTTTTAATGTGCTATCGTCTTACCCCAAGGAACAAGCTCAAAATGACAACTATATGAATAAATAATAATCTTGGTATATCAAAGACAATGCTTTATATCAGCTTCTTTGCGAGTATAAGCCTCAAGATATTCCCGAAGCAATCTTAATAACCTAATCGTATTTTCGTGCGCTACAAACTTGAGTTTATTAACGTGTTTGGTTTATAATATTGAACGTATTTCATAGCAACGTTTTAGGAGAAGTGACTGAACATACTTAATGTAAGGTGTTTCCAACTATTTTCTCATTGAGGTATGGCCTTTGAGAACAGTAGTGGGTGCACACCAGAGAATCCATTTACAAGGAACTCTAAAATTATGTGAACGCCTTCCAATGAGAATAATAAGTTATCCACCATGCTGGATCAACAAAAAATATGTGAAAATGCTAACCAGGCATTAGAGGTGCCAAATATGCTGAAGAACCACAAAAGTGTGAAACTACCCAGATCTTTAACCATTTGGGTAGTAAGGTTTGGGAACTTGAGAGTATGATGGCTGGCCAAAGGCATATAAATCAAGCAATGCGCGACCAAGTTAGCAACATAGTGACGCTACATGCCAATGTTGAGAAAGGAGAAAACCTACCCAAAAGGATTATGATAAGAAAAGCATGCCAGGATGTAACCCATTAGCAAAAACGTGAATACCCCAAAAAAGGCTGCGTAAGAAAAATAGTGCAAGGCGATACTACGGGTCAACCCGGCATATGCGAAACATGGGTGGAGGTTGTTAAGAGAAGGCAGATCAAAAAGAAAATCAGAACGAGACCAGACGCGATCATAGTTACAAAAAAAAGGATGGTACATCGTGCGCTGATATTCTCCAGAAAATAAAAGATGACAGCGAACTAGAGAAACTGGGCACGAGCGTCTCCTCCTACATCACACACAACGTCACCATTATGTGCTAGATAAAGATTTTGAAAACTTCCTCCTAGAGCACCAATGTATTATTTTTTTCGACGAAAAGTAAGCTTTTTTCCGACAAATCAAACATTTTCGTACACAATCACCACTTTATTTAGCAAACATTAAAAGAAACAAAATAATTTTCACCATGAAATTACCCCACACACTCAAAGAGGTTCATTGATTAACTTGATCAAATCATCTTGCAAACTCAAGAGCAAAAACGAGCGCAATGCCGACTGCGATTTCAATTTATTTAGCACGCGAGCGATATGCGAGAAATTCATTATGAAACTCTTATAACGCAATAGCTCACTTTCCAAATACTTATTGCAACCGCTGCCCACATAACCGCTTAACTCTGCCTCGATTGCCTTCAACAGTACGATCACATCACGACGAAACGTGTCCTTCATATTTGCAAATGCATCGTACTCCTGATAACAGTCACATGGCATACTACACTCCGATGAGAGTGTATTATATGCGCTTGGTGTTATAATTTCACGCACCATATAATTGCTGAAGACATTACCAGATGAGCGACGTTTCATGCCATTCGCATTCGGCTCACATTGTATGTCTGTGCTAAAGCGTACCTCGGGTGTGCTGCAGCGCATAATTTCACGATGTACACTGTTCTCCACGCTGCTGCCACCGGCGACACTGGTGCCGACATTCTCACTGCTGTAACAGCTGCCTAATTGTTGTTCACAATTGTCCGATAAACGTTTCGATTTGGCATCCTCACACCCCTTATAGGTTCTGGCTGCAGACAAAATTATTTCATATATTCACGCAGCACTTGGTATGTCTAAAATTGCTAATCACCTGTACACACTACCGGGCAGGAGAGCGGTTGCTTTTTGACTGCATTAAAATTCACCATTTGCAGACGACCATCGCGTGGTTGATCCGAAAATGGTCCCTTTAATACGCCCTCAATGAGGCAACAGCACAGATAGCTCATATAGATGTTGCGCAAACGTCGCTCATCCAAATCGGCGCAATCGTAACGGCACAGCTTGTCCAGCCACAGTTGCGCCAAGCAACTTTGGTCCGAGTTTGGTGTGAAGACCAGATTTGGATCGCGACATAGGTCGAGGAATAGCAGAAAATCTTTTGTAAGTAGATAATCGAAATCTATGCCGCTGTTGTTGTAAGACATTTTATTTATATCGTTTTTTCTTTTCTAGGAAACGATTTTGAATGTCACTTAAAATTTAGAAATACACAAAATAAAAATTTGGCCCGAGATTTTACAACGTTTTTGTCACATTTATAAACAAATTTTAAAGAACAATAAAAATTCAAAGCAATATCAAATAAGTAGTGTAGAATAGAAAGGTAGTATATATTTGGGTATTTCAGGATCGGTACACACTCAGCAATTTTAATTTGAACTTTAAAGTTTCGCCCAGTCCAGGATATTCTAAAAATCGTTTTTTCTTTGCCTAATACATATTTAAGGTTTCTAAAGAACTTATTCAATTGGTAGAATAGTGAAAAAAGTTTTGTTCTCTATCTAAACCGCTATAGATCCCCATATGGGTGAAGTACCTCGGTCTGAGTTTAACTCAAAAACTTTTAACACTTTTTTTTGAAACTTCAAAATATCTAATAATCTACGCATTTATTGTCATCATTGCAACTTTTTTTTTATAAACAATTTAGTGCTCTTTTTTCGGTCGAAGCATGAGACCGCCATTTGGTGAAAAAATTTACATATAGCTTAAAAGTATATATGTACTTCACTTTTACTTATAATAAAAACCGCTTATTTTGTTTCAGAAACCACGAGTCCCTACAGTCACGGTAGCTCTAACGACCCTCTGAACAAAGAAAATTCCGAAGCTGGGCCCAGTAGTCTTCATTTTGTATCAAAATGTCAATATACATATTTTTTTATACACTCAACTAAATCTTTCATAAAGTTTCAATGAGAGAGAAAGTCGACTCCCTTTGCCTTACTACCAGAATAAACTGTCAAAGTTTGGCCTGACGGCGTGACGAGCTGAATTGACTTAGCCATGTCTGTTTGCCCGTAAATACGCGTACGGAACACTATTGTATATAGCTGCCATACAAATTGTACGATCAAAGTTAAGTTTTTATTTTTCTTCTTTATTTGTGAATGATATTCTGCTTCGACACAACCGAAATTAAAGATCTTTCTTGTTTTCAATATTTTTTAAATTTTTTTTTAAATATTAAGTTGAAATATTCCTCGGTTGGTTCACTATTCTCTTTCGATACCAACAGTAGGCACGCTCCACAACAAAACCAAGTGCACTGAATAATATACCAAAACCCCACAAGTAGAATGCGCCCTGCAGTATATGCATGCTCAGCACAACTTGTCTACGGTTGCGGTCCGCATTGCCACCACTGTCTGCTATTTCGCTCAAATCGAAATCCAAATTGTTCGGTAACTCCTAGTAAAACTCTTCAACTTCGTGAAATTTATGCTGACTCGAGTAGTGCAAATCGTTGCTACTCCAATACTCGAAAAGACCGCTCTCAAATACAGCAGCTTAAAATAACTGAAACTTGTAACGAAACGGCGAACCCTTCGCCAATATATACTCCTGCGGCATGGAACGCAAATATTCCTTGATCACATGAAACCGCGGGCGACGGCGCTGCACATCGTAGGTTTTTATCAAGAAATCTCTCGCCGCCTCACCACGCAACAGGAAGGCAACACGCCAGCTCTTGCGCATACCGAACGGCACAGCGTATAAAAAGGAAGAGAAGTACACGCTTCAAGCGCTGGCTGTACCGTTGTGAAGAGCGTGTGTACACCAATGATTGGCACATCTAATTTCACCAGTTCGTCTAGTGAGTCCAATTCCGCTTCATAATTCGGACGCACAAAACTGCTCTCTAATTTGCCGAAATAGATTGTGGCTACCACATAACTGAAGTAGATCCAAGCGATGAGTAACTGACGCAACGAACTGATGCGCGAGAAGCCAGTCACAGGTTCGCCCAGTTGGGTCTGCAGAAACATTGCGATGAGCTCATACCAACGACCATGTTTTATACGCACCGCATGTGGCAAATGTTACGCATAGTGTTTGAGCAGTGCAAAGATAGCGGTAACCGCAAAGAAATTCAATGTCAACAGCAGCCAAAGCGTCCACGTGAACGCCTTGATGAAAATCAAATATTCCGGCTGCAATTCCGCCGCTGGCACAACCAAATACAATTTGCGCTTAAAGTATGGATACAGCGCTTCCACTTCCGCTGCGCCGCATGGCAGCGTAAAGCGCGCATTGAAATTCACATCAGCCGCGCCGGCAATCAGTTCGCGCAGTACGCCCGTAAACGAACCATTTGCCAAGCAAACGCCATAATTCTCATTATCAGCGGGTTGCGTGTAATTCACCGATGCATTGAGATACGACACAATATTGCTTGCGAGCAAACCGTCTACGCCGGTGTAACCATCGGCGGCGCGTTCACGCGGTATGGCGCGCAGGAAATCGCATTGTAATGCGTAGCTGGTGTTTGTGCAGATTTTTCAGCTTATCATAGAAATACTACTCATCGGTGATGCGTTTTAGCGCGAAACCAGCGGCTGTGTATGGCTCGAAAGTGTATATCTGTTGCACATCAGTTATGACAACGGCGTCTAGTATCTTGCGCTGCCATATGGCCGAGAGCAGTCGATGTAATTGTGTGATTTGTGCATTTCGCCAAATGAAAACGTATTTGTGAAAATGTTTACGCATTTTTTTCTCATACAACGCGCTCCAGATAGTCGCGGTACGCATCAGCGCTCGTCGTTAACACAGAGATTCTGAAACTATTGTAGCGGCGTTGAGGCCGCTGTCTTGAGCGGCGTGACATGTGTGGGCAACTTAGCCATACATTTCAATAAATTCATTTCCAAATCGTAAGTGTTGTTATCCTTCTGCGCGCCAGTGTACACTGTGTAGATGTAAGAATCATATTTCGCAGCGATTTCACACGCTTTATGCGCTAGCAATAAATCAGTTTGCGCGTTACATTTCAGGCATCCAAATGATATGCGATAACCGTCGTGCCGATTTCGATGATCAGAAGCAATGTGACTAGTTTGAGGTAAAACATTTTTACGAATAACGAAAAATATAGTAATGTCTCTCATACTAATTGGTTTTATAGCGTTTTCACACGACGCTTCATTAGCAATGTAAACGAATGGCGGCATAAGGGTCTGTTTACACGCATAATAAATTAAAGTACTAACCATAATATATAATCCTTACTATTCCCTAAGCGACTATTTGTCTTCATTAATTTATACTCTTTGTAAAAAAAATGAAAAAGTGGAAATGTCAACCACTAATTGCATGTAACCATAGAGCACTTTAGGAAACACAATATTTTTTCTGTGGCTTTGAAGATATATTCAGTTGTTTTAAAATTAGTACTAAGGCATTTAAACCACAAGTTTGATACCACAATAGATGCGAATGGCGATTGCAGCAATAATATCGTCCTTGAGACTAATGTAAACTGTAAAAAAAAAAACAATTTATTTCAGAAAAAAAAACTAAAAATAAAAAACAGGGATGGAAGATTGTTATAGCATTTACAATCCCGAAATCCCGAATTTTTCTAATGAGTTCCGTTGTCATTATATCGAATGAATTTATTTGCTAAAAAAAAAGTTTTTTTTTACAAAAATCGAAAATGGCAAATTTAAAGGCCTTACATCGATATCTGAGGCTCCAAATCCCGTTGTAGAATTTGTGATATTTTAAGAATTAAAAATTAAAAAAATTTTCGAGATCCCGGTATTTTTTTTCTTTTACAACAATCGAAAATCAGAAATTTAAGTTTTTCACATTTATATCTGAGACCCCAAATCCCATTATAGAATTTGTGATGTTTAAGATTTAAGAATTAGAATTTTCAATATTTTCGTTCTGGAATAACAACAGAAACGTATTTATAACTTTTTTTATTTAGAGAATAAATTAGAAAGGTTGCAGCGGCTTATATTAGGATGGAATGAAAAAAAGTTTTTAACTAGAGAGTGAGTCTCTCATAGAGTTTTAAATTCCCAAAATATTTCTGGTAGCCTTGAAAAAAGAAAATTTATCGATTATCCCTCCTAGTCCTGTTTTTTATCTTTCTGGAATCATTTTTCAACCCAACGAGAACGATTATCTTTTTAAGGAATATCTCAACATGTAGTCCATGTTTCTACTGCGTTGCCTACATTTAGGATGACGCTTAATAAACAAAAAATAAAAACAATTAACGCTGAATGTGTTTATTTGTCAATTTTCGCTTTAGTTATTATTTACTTAACTAATTGCACTTTGCCGTCAAGCTCTTCAGCAAAAACTTTTTCAAATACGCTTCACTAGCAAAAATGTTTTACGCGCGCTTAGTCGGAGTGCTACTAATCACCGAAATCCTCCTAATAGTCACTGGAGCGCGTACGCTTTCACATTTCAATTTAACAGTACCACGCGGCAATGAAGCCTTGAGCCAGAGAGTGTGCGATATCGCCGCACAAGTGGATGCCAGCGTCAATTTAGTATATTTCAACCAATGTACCCAAAATTACACCCTGTATCACTTGGAACAAAAATTAATCGCTTGTATGGCGAAACTGCCAAGCTTTGCACTGCAGTTGGAGAACTACAAAAAAGAACTCTCGCGCGGTTATGACAGCTTGAGTGTCTTCTTCTTAGCTGGGCACAACGCCACCCACATCAAGTGGATTACCGATATGTTAAACGCGAAACAACAGCGCAAGCAGTATCATAAATATATTTTCGTTTGGAGAAATGCTGATGAAAAGCAACTGCAGAAACTATTTGAAGCTGTTTGGGCCAAACACATCTTAGATGCGATCGCTGTAACAAGCGCCGAAGCAATCTACACCTTTGAGCCGTTCACAGCCGCGGGATTTGTCGTAAAGCGTCGGCGAATAGGTGGACCATACTTCTACGATAAATTAAAGAATCTGCAACACTATCAGCTGCGCATCTCAATGTTTAGAGACTTTTTACGCGCCGTGCCTAAAACAGCCCCACAAGTGGGCTATAGTGGCGTGGATGGTTTAATGGCGACTAGCCTAGTGCTGCAACTAAATGCAACTGTAAAATATATTGCACCAGCGGACAACGAGAACTACGGCGCCTGCCTAGAGAATGGTACATTTACGGGTGTGCTGCGCGATCTAATCGCCGGCACAACAGACGTCAACTTTAACGCGCAGTTCGTGTTGCCTTGTGCGGCCGAGCACATAGAGACCTTGTACCCCTACTTGAAGCGCATCTTGTATGTGGTAGTGCCAGCGGCAGAAATGTTTCCCGACTATCTGATCTTCATTTACGCCTACAAGGATTCGCTGTGGCGCGCTTTACTGATATTTTTCTTTGTGATTATTGCGATATTCGCTTTGCTCAAGTGGACTATCGAAAGGTTACGAAATGTGGAGAAAATGAAAGACGCTTGTTGGTACGATTTGATTGAGCTCTTCTGGAAGGTTCAACTGGGTGTACCCGTCGATCGCTTTTCCAACACAAATACATTGCGGCAATTTCTAATGGCCTGGATACTCTTCAATTATGTAATGACAAGCATCTATTTCGCCAAAGTTGAGAGCATTTTCGTGCATGCCTCATACTATCCGGAAATTGATCGACTCGACGATTTGCACACTTTGAATGTACCCATATTTGGTGTACAAAATATATTCACAGCCATAGAACCGGCGTTGAAGCCAGCGCATTGGCGCACCATCGAGCAGCATGGCGTCCACTTGCCATTGCAATTCTCCTCCTTTCAATTTGCTGTGCCGTTAAGCAAGCGGAAACATTGGCGTGTCGCATTTCTGCTACGCGGTGAAGCTGCAAAGGATTTATTGGTGAAGACCTACGATGCTGAACACAGGCGTCCGCGATTTCACGTGGTTAAGGAGCATTTGCATGCTATGCCGCAAACGTATTTATTGCCGAAGGGTTCGCCGTTTCGCTACAAGTTCGAGCAGTTCGAGAGTCGTGTTTTGGAAAGCGGTATTTTTGAGTATTGGTCGCGTAATGCTCTGCATCAGCGTAATAATGTGCATTCACCTAATTTGGAGGAGTTTCGTAATGAATTGCCGAATGATCTGAATTTCGAGCTGAAAGAAATCGATTCCGCCGATGATGTGGAGGAAAAAGTTGTACTAAATATGCGTATATTACAGGGTCCCTTCTATGTGTGGGGCTTCGGCATGTTGTTCAGTTTCATTAGTTTCGTGTTGGAGCATGCTTACTGTTGCTATTGGAGGCCTCGAGCTATTGTGGTTTAAGGTGCGATAATAAACCTTTTTTGGTGAATTTTTTTCCAAATAAACACAAAATTTTAAGAATATTATGAATAAAATGTAAGCACAAAAATTTTGAGGGAAAAACCTCAGCGCTTCTGAAGTATGGTATTATAGCAGTAGCTGCGGTGACCGTGCCTAGTATTGAGATAAGCGTTATTGAATTGTTAGACCAGAGTAGAATTTATAAATAGCAGAGTGGAGAATCGAACATGTCTAATATAAGAATTCAGTATACTTTCGTTTGAAGTCGTCGGATATATCCAGAACTATGGAGATTATCTACAAACATAATTGTGATAATACAATTTGAAGGAAATAAGCTGATAATCCTCTTCTTTTGATTCCATTCCGATAGCCAGTATAAAGTATTATTAAGCTTAAAGTCGATAATTTCTAATAGAACCTCACAGTGCCTTTAATTTAGAGTTTATGCTTAGTGGCAAAGTTAAAACGAAACAAGTTGTCCCACAAGACTTCGGAATGTAATTCAAAATATCTTCCTATCGCTAAACTAGGTTTGTCAAGCAAACAAACAACATCAAGAAACTTGTGATAATAAACATTTTAGAAAGTAAGCTGACGAAACTATATTTCTGATTCCATGATGAAAAACACAACGATTATAGAAAAGAGTGCGAAGAGTTCACGATGGAACTTCAACTCATATTTTAAGTGGTAAAACTCGAGCCATGTTTTATTCATATTTGGAATGGGACGGCGAGATTAATTAGAAACTGTTTTGTCATATTTAAACAAAAAACGGAATTAGAATTTTTTTTTCTTACCTAAAACCGAAAAAAAAATGTAAAAACTAAGAAAAAATCTTCAAAATTATTTCGACATTGATAATCGCAAAAATGTTCACTTAAAACACAACTCTCTAACATTTGCATATTTTTGGTTAATTTCTGACTCAACACTCAACCTGATGCCACGTCCATTAAGATCAAGCACACAATAAACAAGAAAATAAACAGAACATCAGTCAAAGATCTATCGAGCTTATCCAGCCACTCACGGCCGGCAGTCGGTGCGAAATATCTAAAAGCATCGCCAGTAAATAAGGTAAAAGCAAATTATTATTGAAAGGAATTAAGAGTATTATTAATTTAAAGGTAAAACATCTGCAGCAATGGCAGATGCATGTAAACACACGCAAATGCCCGTAGATAAACAAATTATGTTTACATACAGCTACATATGCATGTAGATGTGAATTAAGTCAAGGTCAGCAAAAGAATAATATAAACAGCCACTGAAATGTATACATTGGACAGACAAATACATGTATACACGTATATAGTACATTTATATATTTGTATGTATGTGAGAAAGATAACAATCAAAAAGCAGTGTAAATTGCTGACAGTTTATAAATACTCAAGTGTAGAAGAAATGAATGTGTGTGTGTCGCATACGCAAACCAAATTTTATAATTGTATATTCCTCAAAAGAAATAAACTCAAAAATTTAATATACATGACGCGATTTATTTTTAATTTTTAGATTTCTTAAAAATTTATTTAAAACGATAATTGAAATTCTTAGTCGAAATATAAATTCAGTGAGTTCAGGAAATTTTAAAGTTGGACAAAAATAAATGGTTTAAAATTCATAATAGATTTGAATTTAATTTAAAATGACGCCTGTAATTAAATGTTTGTCATTTATAATGGAAATACAAACCTATATAATTATTAGAATAGAAGCTGCCAGAAGTTTTCATAAATGTCTCTTTCACATAATGTCCAGACAGTCACTTTTTAGGGCAACTAAGAAAATTTCAACAAAATTTAGCCCCTAATTGCATAATAGAACAATTAACTAATTGCTCAATTAGTAATTAATTGTTATGCCCACATACCTACGAGGGAATTGTAGGTCGGTATAGGCCGTTGGAGGAATGCCTAACCTCGCTATCAATGCCATTGGGTCACTGTATAGCTGACGCGATGGCAAGAAAAGGCACCCTAGCTCCGCAATAAGTAGAATGGGAACGGGCCATTCTCCTCTCTCTTCGTGAGTTCTACTACTGGATAGCTAGGCATCGGTTCATGGGCTGTCGCAAGATTCTTTTGGCCCAAGGTGTTTTGGTGACTTATAAGACAGAATACAGAAGTTCTATTTTTATGGCTTCACAAAGGACTGAATATAGTAGCCTGAATGCGATCTCTGGATCAGTCATGTAACCTAACTTAATTGATAACAAATTGATTATGAGTACTTAAGCAATCCCTGGATTCATTGAGAGGAAAATGTGTAAAGAGAAAACTAAAGCTTCTCTAAAGATATTAACTATTAAATTAATATAAAATGGAGAGATATTTGAAATGAAAATTGCTGATTAAAATCGACCTTTTAAAAGAAATTTTGATCTAAACAAGATAATTATAAAGTTAAACTACGTATCTATTACATATAATATAGTCATACATCGTTTTGATTCTCTTACTTAAAATAGTATGAACTTTTTAAGATCTTTCCAAAAAACCTAGGTTCAGAAAGTTAAATGGATATTTTCAGAATTTATCAAGTTTCGTTATAGATATTATAAAGTTAATATGTATACATTAGGGTGGATCGAAAAAAAAATTTTTTTTTGTTTAGCCTGAGGGCATGGTTTGTAGATTATAAAAAATGAAAATTTTTTGAAAAGGCTAAGCAAAATAAATTTTATTTCGCTCCACCCTAGTATACATTTATTGTATATATTTGATTTCAGAAATCTGTCAACCTTCCATTATAAAAATATTATTTCTACTCATTAAAATTATGAAAACCTAGTCTTTACTTTTTAAGCTTTTATTTTAGTATGAAAAGCTTGGCACTATATACATTTTTAATTATATTCATATCAGTTATTCTACCGCTCTAAACACAAATGACAGATTTATAATCACATATAATATTTATGTATACATGTGTCAATTTGTAAGCATAGCTTCTCATATGAAATCACTTCTACAATGAAAGCTGCAAAATCGTTCACTTTAAAAAAAAAAATTGTATCAACTAATATACAATATATTGTATATATACATACATATATATATTTTTATATATATTTATTAATATTAATTTAGATGAGTCTGCATATGATAACCACACAGAAACGTTAGTCTTTTGTGATTTTGTCAGCAAATTTTATTTAATTTATACCTCGGAAGGAACTTTTCCATCAAAAACTCAGTTGTAGTTAATACAATGCAGTCAAATTCAATTAGAACAAGGACAGTGTAGACATAAATCAGCATACATACATACATATGAATATGCTATACACACGTTCGTATGAGTTGCGAAAAAAAATGTGAAAGTTATACTTTTCAAAGTTTTTGTTCAAAATTTCAATTTTTGGTTATACAAAACTAAAAGGGAAATTAAATTCATTTATGACTCTAACTAAAAGTATCCTTTGAGATTTGAAGGATATTTTGTATGTATTTGAAGAACAGTACACTGTAGTATTTATTACATTTATATGTATACAACCGGTTGTTGGTTGAGTTATTTCCACAAAAAGTTAAGAAATGCAAATAGAGCCTTTAAAGACGAAAAAGTCTTTAAATCATGGAATTTTTATGATTTTAAAACAAAGCGCCATCTAGCTTTTCAATAAAAAAGGTAATCTCCGCCAACTGGTTTAATAAATTGGAGCTACAAACTATTATATGCCTTACAGTTTCGGTCATATTTCTTCGATTAAGCTGAATTTTTGAAATCGGCAGCGCTGATATTTTTTGTTTAAAATATATGTACCATATTTAGACATAATAGGAGTTGTTGTACTATATCATTGAAATCATACTATGTGGAAATTAATGTAATTCTACCTAACAATAGACTCGCGTCTTAGTAGATGATGTATTGATATGAAAAAAGTACAAGTGCGCAATACAGGGTACTAATTTTTAGTTATTCGATGGTAGTCAACGATTGTTCAAAGATTTTCTGAGCTAAATACGCCTCCAAATTCTCACTTCTAAGCTGAGTAAAATCCGTTTTTATTTATACAAAGTTCAGAGATAATTTCAACCTAACTTCATTTAAGCAAAAGCTGTAGAAAGTTTAGGTATTATATTTATAACCTAAAAATTAAGGCGTCGAAGTAAAAACACAGCGCGTTACATAGTTTGAATAATCCCACTGAATAATTCACTGCCAATATAACTTTGATTTGAAATATACAACCTAAATTTCATACTAGTACCAAAAATCAAAGCAATGAAAATACAACCCTGAAAATACACCAGCATCTAAAAACTATTATGACACATTTATATGAAAGGAAACAAGAAAAATGTTTCAAAATAAAAACCAAAATGTAAAATTTTGAGATTTTTAAATCTAACCTCAAACAGTGGAAAAAATATGAAGGAGTAAATAAATCACTAACGACAAAAGTAAAGGACGACAATAAAATTTAATGGAACTTGCTAAAATATTTAAACTTCTGAAAAAAAAAAATTAATAAAATAAAATAAAAAGGATATAAACAGCAAACTATGGTGGAACCGACAACAACAACAACAGCAACTAACTTAATAGTAGAAGTGTCTATTGATGGCAGAAGAGTTGCAGAGCCACTCGTTGCTTGCCAAATTTTTCAACATTCTACAATGTAAATGTACCGGAAATAGTACATACAATGTGTAAGTATGTCTAAGAATGAAAATGCAAACTTAAAATAAAATTGAAAAAATAAAATAACCCAGTAGTGATTTAAAAAATATTTGATTTTCAAATTTGAGATTATGTGAAATGCTGAAGAGTGTACTCTATAAATATTAGATACAATATCAAGCTGAGTGCTGGCTGGAAGTTCTGCCGACACAGCAAGGCTAATGCTGATTTTGGTTTAGGCAAACACAGGATTGTCTATTCTAGCAAGGAGTATTTTAGACTTTCTTTAAATAGCAGGCGTCAACCCTTTGATAAATGGAAGAGATTAGCCGATATGGCTATGAAAAAACCTCTGAAGATACTAGCATCGTTATCATAAATCACAGTGTTGAAAGAGATCGTTAGAAGTTCAAGATGGGCTGTTTGCAGACTTCTTCCAACACCCCAATATATATAATAAGCCTTAGAATGTATATGGAAAATATTTGTGGTCCCAAAGTCTTCGATATTGCAAATGTTGCAAATATGTACTAATACGTTATTCCCACAGACGAGTCTATATGTCTTCAAAATCGTACAAAAGCATCGAGATCTACAGCGAGATGCAATGCCCGGCATGACAATGCAAAATTTCTCAGGAATTTGAAGTATCAGCTAACAACGCGCCAATGCCACCGTATGCAAACTTATACACATGAGTATTATAATGTATGTATGTATGTGTATGCGAATAGTATTGAGAGAGCTACATTGCATATGCAAGCAACAACTTACAGTTAACGCCAAAGGCTGGCAACAAAAGTGCGAGAATCTGAAATATCAGCGAGCTCGTACTTTACTACTGTCATCGTAGAAGTTTGTTGCAGCAAAGACAACGGATAGTAACGGGGAGAGTAGTGTGGTGGAAGTGTATAAAAAAAATTGGCAGCATTTGCAATACTATTTTAGTGTTTTTATTTAAATTCTTGTTGTTGTGGGCATTCCTTTGTCACAGACAGTCATGAATTTACGCAAATTGACCAAGAGTATGACTTTTCCGAATTCCTTTTTTCGGACGAATAAGTATTTCGAGACAATTTCTGAATACATTTGCTCATTACCCCTATTTGCTAATATCAGTCTTCAAAGGAATAAACTATCAGTGAAAACTGAATTTTTCAAAACTACCCCTGATGTTGTAGAGGCCCAATTTTTTTGTGCACACCATAATCGCTTAGCATCAGCATTTAAGGTTAGGAATATAATGTTTAGATTTTAGTTGAGAACTTGTTCCTGAGTAGAAACTTCAAGCTCATAGAAAAAGAATCAAATCTCTGCTGAGACCTGTATCAGCAAGAAACGTAGCATTGAAGTAACATATTCAGAACTTTAACATTAAAGGAAACTTAAGATTCTTCAAAGCTTGGATAAGATAGTGAAACACAGCATATCGTCGAAGTTTTATAGACACAATTAAAAAGTCAGTTTATAGAGTGAATAATGGTGGAAATGTGAGATTGAAACCATTACAGGAATGTGGTGGTGCCTAGGATCATTAGAACCCAAAAAATACCGAATCAAATAAAATTTTTTTTCCTATATTGGTACAACCATTGTTTGGTTCTACTGAAGCGTCAATGCTAAACTGGTACCAAAGGACTTGAATCTTTTTGAAAAGCGACGTCGAGTAAAAGACGCAAAAGAGATGCTTGACAACGCAGCTGATCCTACATGCAACAAAGGTATCGTTACTGATGACGAGAAGTATGACGTTGCAACTTTCCTGCAATCCAGCGAATGGCGCTACAAAAATGTTTAAGTTAGTTTAACTTTATACGCTGCTGACCTCACATTAAAAAATGCCTTCAAGAGATTGATATTTGACAATTTCTTCGACTGTTAACAAAAAAGAAAATAAAATATGTGCTCATCGCCTTTCGAAACAAAAACCTCAAATCATCAATAAAAAAAAAATAATCAAATAAAGCTTTTTTCACGCAATTATTTAACACTATCAAAAGTTCGGCGACCTTCGCTATTTGTTTTCGACTCGTATAGCCTTCAGCAAGCGGCTGATGCGCGATCATCACCGAAAGCATTAAATTCAAATTGATTTCCGCCCGCTGCACACTGACACACCCGCAATCGGGCGAATTGTGATTTCAGCAGTAAATTGTGTGACTAAGTCATTCATTAATTTTTACACTAAAAAATTGTACAGTTATAAATTGAATTTTTATTTTTCGTAAATTAATGCGAGATTTATTAGTTTTATTTGAAAAACAAAAACAAAAGAATCTTCACGAGGAGGGGACGACAGCGCACACATACACACCAATCTACATATCCATATGTATGTGTGTGTGAGACTTGAAGTGCAAAAAAACGTGCGAATTAAATTGGAACACGCGCAGTTAAAATAATTAAAGCACTCTGACACAAATTAGCACTTTAATTAGTCTACACAGAAGTTGCAACATGTGGAAAAAAAATGTGATTACAAATTTTAAACTGTCATATAATTGACATATATGGGATATATGCTAGGGTGGGTAAAACAAAAATTATTATTTTTCCACTTTATAGTATAAATAATAAATTATACTTGTAGTTTAAAAAACTAAAAAAACACGCTTTCAAGGAATTTTTAAACCTCCTTCTATAGAGCTCTACCCTGCCATCTTGTTTGTGAAAATTAATGCTTATGGCGCATTTATTTCGTCAGTTATCGCACTTTTAGTACATTTTAACATAACTGTTATATGGGGAGTGGGCGTGGTTATTATCTGATATTTTAACTCTTAATATATTTTTCCCAAAATTTTTTTCAAACGCTTATTTTTTCAACACTTATTTTTCCAAAAATTATATTTTTCCAAAAATTTTCTTTTTTTATAATCTACAGATTTGACCCTCAGGCTAAATAAAAAACAAAAATGTTCGCTCCACCCTAATATGTATATTTGTTTGTACAAATATATAAGCCGCACATAACTTTTCTGCTTGAAGTCCGCATTACAACGATAATGACAATTTTTAGCATAACTATGTATGTATGTATGTACCAACTTCTTTAAAAGAGTATAAATGTAAGTATGTATGCATATTAATTAAAATGTGTAACCGCATAAGTATGTAATTGGTCATTCACATATTTAATTATGTGCACGCATCAGCCACCACTATGGGGGTCAAGAGGTTATATTAATTAAAAATTTAATACTGCAGACAAATGATCTTCAAACCGTTTAGTGCATGATGAGAGTATGATTGTATGTACCTATGTAAATGCTTATCTGCATATAATATTGAACGAAAAAGGCTGTTGAACTTTAGGCAACACTATAGCATTTCGATAGTGTGAAAAAGCCTTGAACAGCCAAAGAATTAAGCACTACGCGATGATTATGCAAAATTATGTACAAGTATGTTTTAAGAAAAAGAAAACTTTGCGCTCACATGCCAATTTTTCGAGGAAATATTCTTTTTAACTTAGTGGTATTTTTAAGAAAGCAAACCAATTCTGGGAAAAAATTTTCACATTAATGAGAAAATTAATATGTAAAATGTTTGTATGAGTCCCAAGTTAAAAGATTTAAATTGTTGAATAGATGAACACCACGCCTAACTCGTCAATATTGAACCAAAAAAAAAATTTTTTTTTAAAAACTTTTCAAACCGCGAAGGTAGACAACCCCCTTAAAGGGTTGCATGAGTTTCACGACTTCAAGAAACAGCTTTTTTTTATTGTCTTATTTAATTTTATAACATCTCTAGGATATTGTCCTAAATTCTCAAGTTGGTCTGAGTAATAGGTTGGGAGACACAGTCTTGAAAAGTTGTGCGCTCGAGGTCAGCTATATACAAGTAGTTATTTAAACTTTAAACGCGTTTTTCTCGAAACTGTGTTTTCAAAATCGGTTGTCAAGATTTCTCGCGAACTACTCAACCGAAGTCTTGACCGAAGGATTTTTTTAATTTAAAAAAACAAAAACCCAATTTTTGGTCTAAATTATAACGTATTTTTCTCTTTACTTTCGATGAACCTGTAAGAAGTTCTTCTGTCAACGCTAAGGCATCTTATTCCCGAGGGACTGCCGATGAAATAACGTCGTTATGCATGAATTTTCAATATTTTTTTTTTCGAAAATTTTTCAAAATTTTTGTAAAATACGTATCTTTGAAATAATAAAAAGTTTAAAAATTATTAAATATTTTATATAAGAAAAAAACTTTAAAAGATGCCAGTTTATTAGAGATTTGAAGAATTTGAAGAAAAATCTACAACTAAAAAATCTAAATGGTGCAATTGAAATGATAATTTTGTTCGAGTCTTAGCATTCTGGACATTTTCTCATCCCAGAATTTTAAAGCTGGGAATCAAAATAGATATCCAAGAAATTTCTAAGTAGATTTTTAAAAGTGATCGTGACTTCCGGCTGCTAAGTTCATATTATGTGAATAGTTAATATATGCAACAGGAAAACATCTTGGTGACACAATAACACAACCATTACAAAGTCAATAGAATTACGCTGGCGATGAGATCCTATGTAGCTATAAGAGGTCTACAGATCAGTTCTGGATCACTCCAGTGTGGGCTACTTGATTAAACTTTTAAATTGGAATATCCGCACAGAAATTGCTTTAAGAAAGTATTGTATACTATGTTTAAACGACTGTCTTTAAATGATAATCACACAATTTTATTTGCAGAATGCTTTGTATTCGTGACGAGTTCCTACGCATGATCACAAATTAAATTTATTTAAATTTTTAAAATGCATTTGTTAATTCCACAATCTGCCATAACACATGGCAAAAAGTCGTTTTAAATATATAAATGGCAAGCATGTTCGAAAAGCATTCAAGTTTCACCATTTCTATGGAACAATTACGAATTATTCTGCAAATTTTTTGCAGTCAGCATTTGCAACATCTGGAGATTTGATTGAATTAGAGAGAAATTGCAATATCAAAACAGCGGTGTGCTGCATCATTTCGCACACATTTATTTCTGCAACACATTTCATATTTTGTTTGCTTCGCTGAAACAGCAGATCACTAAGTAGATTTGCAAAAATTAGCAATATTTTTTTTTTTTTATTAAATTTTGAGACGATTTAATTTATTTTCAGGGTTTTTCACATCAATTTCTAATCAATGATGCTGGCGATCGATGGCTATTTGGCAATCGAATCTTTTTCTCAATGAAAACGCACACAAATCAAAGAAGAAGCCGCCAGATAAAGCAATGCCATTGCAGACAAATGGCGGCAACAACAATTTTTTATTTTTGTTTTTGTTTGATCACTTGACTCTGCTTTTACTTTTAGCACTTTTTACCCGCTTTTGCTTTTGTGCGTGTGCAACATACTTTATTTAACACATACATACGAAATTCGTGGAGGCACAAACGGATTTTATATTGCGAAAATGCACAATGATTATTTTTATATCTTTAGTTGTTGTTTCTTTTCTTTTTTCGTTTTTCTATTTATCGTCGAAGTCTAAAGCGAACGGATCGCGTGCGTTCAGACACATCCGGACGATTTTAAATATGTGCGCGCAAATACAGTTAGCGTCCAACTGAAAGTGCCGCAGCAAGGCAAAGTGCCGAATGCCGGTGGCAAACGAGAGCAAATTGGCTATGGCGTTCGTGGCCGAACATCATCAGTCACAACATACAACAACTTCCTGTGCAGATGCAGGGCGATGATCGCCAAGTGATCTTGCAAGCACATTCTAGGTGGAGCTGAGAGCTTAGTGGACCAAAAACAAGTACACGATGTGTAGACGATTTAGACTCTCGCGGGCGTTCTGCCCAGCATGTCGGCTGCATTTGCCGGCTACGAAGGCAAGAGCAGTTTTAGACAAAGTATTCTACCCTAGTACGCAATGTTGAAATAAGCGAAAGTGTAGAGAAACGGATGGGGAAATAAAATGAAATGGACCGCAAGGGACGTGGAAAGTAGAGACATTAAAAAAGAAAAAAATTTAAATTTAACACTGCAAAAAGGGGTGTTAGAGTACTGTCGAAGCGGCAAGTGCAAAAACATATAGAGTGCTAATTTATTGCTCTCAATGAGGAGAGACAAATGCACACCACGTACTCCAGTCTTAATTGCCTGAACGCTACCGAGTTGCAAATATTTGGCGCGTGGACGGTGTAAAGTGAAGCTCAGATGGTATTATAGCTACTTAGGGAGAACAAAATTAAATAAATATTTTATACGTATATATATCTGAAGAGAGTTCTTAACAAACATATAAGAAAACTAAAAAAAAAAAAAACAACACTAAAAAAATAGAAATTCTAAAATTATAGATTTATAGAATATAAATGAATTGTTTTTTTTTTATAGTTTTTAATAAAAATAATATATAACTACTAATAAATATTACATATAAATTAAACAAAATTCAATATAAAAAAATAAAGAAATAAAAAATGTACAAAAAACATTAAAAAAAAACTTAATAAAAATACACAAAATAATATACTAATAAATTTAAACTACTAAGTTTCAAATTAGAGAACAAAAATATTTAAAACATAATAATTTAGATTAAAAAGTTTAACAAATTAGATTAATTAAAGAAAACAAAACTTAAATAAAAGGTATAATAAAAAAAATCTAAATTATTATAAAAATATTTAAATGAAAAATAATTTAAAAATTAAGGCAAAAAAAGTAAAATAAATGAAAAATATTATAATAAAAAAAAATATATTTTATAAATTATGATAACAAATATATTTAGATTAAAAGTTATTTACTAAGTCAGTAAACAAAATATAAAAAACTTATGAACAAAATGTTTTAAATTAATAAAAGTAGAACTTGAAGAAAAAAATATGTATAACAAATTTAAAAAATAATTAAAATAAAATTACAAATTAAATTAATTAAAGAAACAACTACTTAATGAAAAAAATGTATTTAAAAAAATATGTTTAAATTGTAATAACAAAAACTATTAAAAATAAATATAAAGTAAGGCGAATAAAATTAAATAAATAAAAATCTTATAAAAAATTAAACAAATTTTCAGAAAAATATTCAAAAGTAATTAACTAACATAAAAATTGAATATATATGTACATATGTATCTTCATAAAACTAATAATAAATACCAAAAAAGTAAAATATGTAAATAAAATTTTAAAATAGTAACCAAACTAAATTATTTAAAACAAAAATTAATGAAAAAATTTGTTTAAGAATAAAAAAGCTTTTCAAATGATCAATTATATAAAATAACGAAAAGAATTATATTATAATTAATACTAACAAAAACAAAAAACGAAAGAACTTTACGTGATTCACACACAAAAAAAAAAAGAATGGGGGCACATATTCTAATTTTAATACCCAAATATATTTTTGTATATTTTTTAATTACCGTGCCAAATGGCTAAGCAATCCGAACGGACGCCAGACAAAAAGACGTGTCATTTCCTCCAGCCCTCGCTGTTAGCACCTAAGCTACACACTCGCAAATATTTCAAAATCAACACTCGTATATACCTACAGACATACCTACTCGTGAGCTAAAAATTTAAATGAACATCCACGAAAATTCAATTTGGCAACACATTCCTGCTCATAGACCGGCGGCAGAAGAGGCGAACATTTCATAAAATGTCTGTGCTTGTTCGTGTTTTAAGATTTTGTAGAAAATGTCCAACTTTTTGCACAGAATCACAATTTTTTAAAATAAAGAAAATGCTACACTTCATGAAATCTAACAGTTTCGGTGTTTCTAAGCGAAATATAATTGCTGGCGTAGTCTCATACACCCTTTCGAAAAAATACTAATACTTTTGTTGTTGAAATACTTTTAGAAAATTATGAAAATTTTGAGTTTTTTGACGTCAGCAGGTAATCATCAGTCAACATGCGAATATGATCGGCACTCTGCTGTAAGTGTTCGTTCTGGCTGCTGGCAGCTGGCGCGACTACATACACACACACACATACATATGCTCGTATTATTGATTGTGTCACACTGGAAAGAGGACAACATGTGCACGTCAAATACAGCACAAACTATTAAAGAGCGGAAAATATTGATAGCAGCGACTATGTCATAGACGACGCCCTGTTTTCGCACCAACACTTCGGCAACCTGAAATTTGTCATGATCATCGTTGTAAGGCAGTGCTCTCGAAATGAAAATGTTTCAAAATTTTAAGAAATTAATTAAGATTCTTTAGTAACTGATAATTAATTTTTCCTATTATAATGTTAGCACGCATTCATATATAAATTAAAAGGATATCTAAATATATTATTTTATTAAAGAGCAAATATTACCCATTCGATCGAAGTAGACAATTTATATGGCAATGCAAAAATCAGATAAAGAAATAATTAATAAAGAATACAAATCAAACAGAAGTTGTCATATACATAGTGAGAATCAGACTTTGTAACCCTGTATATAGTAATTTTACTTAGTAGAAGATTTAAGTTACCAAAAAATGCGAATGTTCAAAAATTTATCAGAAAAGTTTCGATGACAGTAGGGGCTGCGTAATTAGAACGGACGCGGATTTGTATCCAGCTAAAAACGGTTAAATCGGCAATATTCCTCAAAGTTACTTGGGGAGGGTTTACTTCCGCTGCAACAAGAACAATAATAACACAACTTGTGAGGAAGGTCTCATTGAAATCCACGCCTGGTACATGATAGATCAGACTTTTGGTATTCACCTCCACGCATTCGGTACCTGGGGGCTTGATAAGTTCTGATCCGATTCCGAACATTTTTTGACGTGAGATCTCATACCTTGAGGCACCAGATACTGTTATATACCGCATTTGGTGGAAATTGGTTGAGTAGTTTCTGAGAAATAAGCATTCATCTAAAGATGGGCGAAATTTAAAAAAAATTTCAGGTACGTTCTGCCGGCAGTTATGTACGTTACGGGACGGACGCTGATATTTCTTAACCCAAGGACGTTCAACTCGGCAGCATTTCTTAAAATGGCTAGGGGAATGGATTTTTTTGTTTTGTTTTATTGCAACAATAACAACACAAGCAGAGTGAAACCTTTAGTATAATATATTGTTACTGGGTTTCCCTATAATTGGTTGCATAAGAAAAATAATTGGAAAACACCAAAAAAAAATACAAAATTTTTAATAATCTTCGACAATCGCAGAAAGCTTAGCTTTCAAAAGCTTCTTTCTTAGACAATGTTATAATAGTTATAAATTGTTACTTGCTGCTGAATTTTAAATTTTATAACCTTAAAACATGACATATTTCCTGGGAAATCCGCAACATATTCTTTTATAAGAAAACGAAAAAAGTACGTACATTTGTATGAATCTTTACCGCTGTCACATAAATACCAAAAAAAAAAAAAAAAAAGTCCACAACGGAAGCACACTAAGCGCCATCTACTGTTAAAAATAAGATAACAAAGAGCTTTGAAAGCTTAACAGGAAATATTAAAACTTCCAAACTGTTATACGCGCGCATAAGAAAAACTCTCCGCACTCACACAACAACATTTGAACGATAGAAAAGTTTGTGTGACCAATTGAGTACAAAAAGAGCGGTAGAGTTGTCTCACACACACAGAATCTCTCCAATACACACATTTAAATGGAAAAAAAAGACCGGCAAAGCTTTTAATTTTGTCTCTCAAACAAACAAAGTAAGAACAACAAAAGTCACGCGGTGAATAACTGTAATAAATGGAAAATTATTGTTATTGGCAAAGCGAAGCGTGGGTGGGCGCGTCAAGTGGGTGGAAGTTAGTTGTGAATAGAAGGAGGCTGCTTCTCCGAAAATGTGATGGAAATCAATACCATAACAAAAAACCATACATAAAAATTTCTAAAGGAATATTTATTATTTTTCTCGTGCGCTCTCTGTAGACTGCGCCCTCATATCACTAATGTTTATTCAATTTTTTTATTTTCTTTAAAGGAATTTATCAGCAAACTTTTTATCTTATCAAAGTGGATATTATCGCCGCTTTTTATGACTATACCTGTGGTTGTTGTTGTGTAAATTTATATTGTTTCAAAAATGTAAAAGTTTCAAAAATGTTAAACAATAATAAGTTGAAGGTTGTTGAAGAGAAACTTTTGATTTTGAATTAACTGCAAATAAAACTAATCGATTTCTGAACTTTAACCTCAAATTAACAATAAAAATTTGAATCTAAATTTTTTAGGCCATTCAAGCCGAAGCTTATAACAAGTATATGGAAAATTAAATTAAGCTTGGGCATGCATGTGTTGGCTCTCGAGTTTATCGAAAATATTTATTTTTTGTCTGTCCGGGTCAAATTCGATGGTATAGTATATTTATTATTTACAAAAAATAGTTTACTAAGTAGTTATTTTATTAGATATTTCCATCCAAATGTGGAAGAATGTTCCAAAAATGTGTTTTGAATGGTATTATTCATTGAAGCTATAGGCTAAGAATCGATAGTCTGGTGACCATCGGTATTCAATATTCTCTAGCTTTAGATGAAGTTTTAAGTTCTTGGATTCAATAACGAGTATATAAATCACTAGGCCTTGGCGATCATAAATGAGTTTGTGTCTATCCGGAAATTTTGTTTATTTACCACCACTAATAGTCAAAATTTCGAAATTAAATTGCAGAAAATTCGATATTTCTTCATTATTTCCGTAGAGAATTCTTAAGACACATGCTTATGCAAGCCTAAGAGCAATACAAGTCATCAAATATAGTTTCTCTAATTTAATTTCCTTCATTCGAATTCAGAGTTCGTTCGTTTCGGGGCTCGTTTTCATATCAACTTTCACTAGAATTAAGAAATTAAGTTTCCAAAAACCTCATTGAAACCTTAAGCGCAGATTAAAAAATCAATTGCGGAATAACTATTATCCCACATAGAATACCACCAAAAATGCCACCAAACTTCAATGCTCTTTCGAACAAATATTTTTTAAATGCAAAATTCTAAAACGAAGCTCTGCAACATTACACACAAAACTTTATTTCCTTACCAATAATTGTATTGAAATTCCTTTTAACCTAACAATAACAATGTAGACACGCTTTATAGCCTAACTCATTATGTAATCGCTGCTTTCATACCCATACACAAGTATAACTTTGGTTACTTTCATTTATATAAAATATATTTCTTTCATATATTCATACTTGCGTCTCGTTTCTCAGTCTGCCCACAGTGAGGATAAAATTTCAGCTTACAATGTATTTGTAGTAACGCAAGCAAAAACTTTTAATAACATAAGCTTACGGATAAATGCTGGCAATCACACACAAACACGCCTCAGTAAACTTCCAAATAAATATATATGTATAAAAATATTTATATGTACATGCATATATAATGTTAAGAGATATGAAAACTTTGTTGCCACAATGTAAATATTTATATGAGCAAAATACATACATAGAATACTCTACAAATATACGAGGGCCAATCGAGAAGTGCGAACATTTAATACACAGAACAGGGTTTGCCACGAATATTGTAGCACCCAGAAAGAAATTTCAGAGACCTTATAGAGTTATATACATATGTATATAAAAAGTATTAATCTGACAAGCTTAGTGGATTTAGCCATGTCCATCCGTCTGTCTGTATATACGTAAACTAGTACTCAGTTTTTGAGGTATCGTTCTGAAATTTTGGACACGTTCCTTTTCCAAAGTTCTTAACCGATTTCGATAATATTGATGTAAAATTTTTTAAATTACTTGGTAAGAATCTAAAAAAAAAATTTGTTTACTGCAGATTTTTGGTCAAAACACCATTCTCAACTATTCAGTGTCATGGTAAGCAGTTGTGAAAATTATACACATAAATTCTAAACTGTAAAATTTTCATATGTGCTGACATTTTGTTATAGGAATATGTAATAATTACTATAGGTCCACTAAGCACATACAGCATGAGCTGGTATTACTTCACTACCTCGTTTCTATGGGAAATAGATACAACTTTGGGATATAGTGGATAGGACCTCACATCAAATCGGTCTAAATTTGTCGATAAATCGAGGAAATATTCGGAACAGTGAGATTAATGGAACGTCAGTGGAAGTATATCTAATCGATTTGACTAAGAGTAACACGCGACCTGCGGTCTTTTGTGACATATTCTTTTGGACCATAACTCAGTGATTCAAATAATTTTAGAGGGTCTATAATGGAAATTGAGAGGTTTAGAACAATTTAAAAATCGTAATTTTGTACTAACTCGTTTTTCTTGTGGATATATTCGTTCATTATTAAAACCCAAAATATACGAAAAAAGTAGGGTTATATTGAGATTTGAATTTTAGATTATATTTTATTTTTAGATACACTCTAAAATTCTAGAGCCACTTGAGGATACACTATAATCAGTTTATGTATGTATATATCGTGGCAAACTTAATATACCCTGCCCAAGGTATTAAAAAAAAAACAAAAGCAATTTTTGTTTGAGCGTTTCCTATTTTCCGCAGTTCCTTCTTTAGCAATTCCTCTTACAATTAAAAAGTTTGCATATTTTTTTAATTTAATCAAACCTAACCTCAAATTATTTTTCTCAGTGTACAGTGCAATGCACGCTAACTGTCTGTTGTGTGCGTGTGTTATGTATGTGGCTGTGTAAAAAAACGCGAATGCTTAATCAGAAACGCATCATTGCAAACGGCGGAATTCTTAATCTGGCATTAATACAATTTTCAACAACATACAAAGCGCGACTCAAACATACATATGTGCATAACATATAAATGTATGTATGACTATATACAAAGCCTGTGGCCGAACGTGTTGAAGGTGGCTCGACAAGAGCACACACATGGGGACCAACCACGAGACCGAGCCATCATAGAGTGACTAAAGTGACGCTGAGCCAGTGAATGCTTAATCAGAAGTTAGGGACAACAATCGGTACGATTATATATACATTTGTATATATCTTTACAAAGAGGCAGTGAAGCCGTTTGTCGAAAAAATAGGCACACACTCGCTTTGGATTTGTTATTGCAGACATGCTACAAAAGCAAGCAAAACAGGAAAGAAAAAGCAAACAAATCAAACTAGAACCTCGAAAGCGCGGCATACAAAGATGCACCTCCACCCTCGATGGCTGCATTTGAAATGGGCATTGTCGTTGTCACTGTTGTGGCTACTGTTACTTTTCATCGTTTTATTGCCATTTTTTCTCCAACCGCATGCAATTCTCTCTAGTTGGTTGTGTTGTTTTTGGTGTTCGTGTCGCTGATGTTGAAATGATGTTTGACCCATATTGGAATTTGTCTGCTCGCTACAACAACAACAACGGCGTCTGGACTCACATGCGCCAAAAAGGGCTGCACCAAACAGGCGGATATTGAATGGCGTGTTGGTGGGACGACGGTCGGGTGGCAGCGCATGCGAGCGGGCAGATAGCATTTGTGAATTACAATGAATTACCTATTTCTATGTCAACAACAGCGTGCCGTGCCTAACAATTTTTTGTAAACAAACACGAACTTGTTGGGGTGAGCGCGAACGCTGAAAGCCGCTGTGGCTGCACTGACAGTGTTTTAGCCATCGTCAGTTACCGCGCTGTAAGGTGCTTGAACCCAATGAATGTGAATATTAGTGAGAATATGTTCGCAAGAGCTTAGACTTAAAATTATGTCATAAAGTAGAGAGTGTATTTTTAGACTTTTTATGGTGGGTAGCCATAAATGGCATGGACACAATGTGTGCAATGCGAAAAGGGCTACTGAAATAAATACGGCTACTAATGGAGACTGGTGCTTGGACAATAGCCGGTGTTGGAATTTGCAAGACCTGAAGACAAAAAATTGATTTCGGAGATTAAATCGGAAGCGTAAGGCTTGTTCCCATAAAATAATGGTATAGTGGTCCGATCAGAACAATTTGTTCGGAGATTGTAGTGTTCTTTTGGACAATAATTCATTCCAAATTTCGTGAAGATATCTTGTTCAAAAAAACTTTTCGATGCAAGGACATAATTTTGATTGTTCCGTTTGTATGGCAGCTATATGCTATAGTGGTCCGATATCGGGGGTTCCGACAAATGAGCAGCTTCTTAGTGAAAAAAGGACAGGTGCAAAATTTCAGATCGATAGCTTAAAAACTGAAGGACTAGTTTGCATATATACAGACGGACAGACGGACATTGCTAAATTGATTAAGCTAGTCTCGCTGAACATTAATATATGTATATATATTTTATAGGATGTCCGACGTTTCTGGATGTTACAAACTTCGTGACAAACTTAATATACCCTGTTCAGAGTATAAAAATAATGAAATTATGATTCATCAGGCACCGTTATCCCGATTCTATTCACGAAATTCATTACTATCATCTGTTACAGTGTCCTGGACGGCTGCTGTCAAAAATTCTGACGAATCGGACGCGAAATTATATTTACATAATGTGTGTAAGTGTGCATATCTACGTATTATAGAAAAGTGGAATTATCAGTCAATGAGTAGATTTCTGTGTCGTTTCTTGACCGTCGACTAAACATGGTTCCGCTTTAACATACCAGAGATCAAAGAAGAGTTGAAACAGTGGATTTCACTTGCGAACCTGATTCTAAGAAGGCGAAGACTGACCTAATTGATGAGTGATCGATTTGAAGCCAGAGCCCAAGTAACTCGCTCAACAAGGTTTTCAGCGATTTTTGTTGAACTTAAGGATAAGATAATTCCTTTAAAGTAACAGGTGAAAAAAGTCGGATAGACGTTTTTCATGTAGTAAAGATAAATCAATGTTTAAATTTACTGTACAATCCACCAAAGCCACATTTGTTTCTTAATGAACAATTCCAATAAACAAAAACGTTCGCTTTCTCTACTAAAGAACGAGAAAAGTATTTCTAATAAAAGTTCGTATAAAGAATTCAGTGCACTCACCTTCGTTATCGCTGCGACGTGTACGTGGCATACTGTTGTAATACTGCTGAATTTCCGATTTCTCAGTCGATTCATTCTCCTGCTTTTCATCTTCGGTGTAGACCGGTGAACAAGGTCCGGACGAAGCGCTCGCGGCTGGCGAAGACGATGTAGCCGAATTAACACTACCGCTCAGTCCATTAGCGCCACCACCTAGGCTGTCTACGGAACCACGCTTTGCGGCAACCGCAACATATTGGAATGTAGCTGAGGTGGGCGAGGATGGCGTGAGCCGTTCTTCACCCTCAATGAGATCAATGGATTTTTTACGTGGCTTCTCGGGTGGTACTGGCGCATTTGAAGAGATAGCAGCAGCAGCAGCAGCAGCGGCGGCGGCGGCGGCGGCAGCTTGTTGTTCATCTAGTGAACGCTGTAGTGCTGCGGTGACCGCTGCTGATTTGGCAGGTGGCGGCGGTGGCTGAGACGACACATCGGGCAGCTTTGTAGGCGAACGTACACGCTCCGGATTGAATTTAACTGGACTGACGTTTTTCGGTTTGGCAGCTGGTATGGGTGGCAATGGTGGCGACTTGATGGGGCTACCAATTTTATTGGTACTACGCGGTTTTATTTCCGGTGGTACGACCGTATGACGTACCGGTGGACTGGGTGGATGATCCTGTGTTTGCTGATGCTGCTGGGCAGCAGCTAAGATAGGAGAGCGTAACTGTTCCATGGCGGATACAGCTGTATTGGCAGCGTTGGGCTTATGATTGGCGTTTGGAGAGGCCACCGTTATGGCAATATTGGCATTATCCTTTTCCCGATCACGCTCTTTATCACGTTCACGATCTCTATCTCTGTCTTTCTCTTTTTCTCTTTCCTTTTCCTTCTCCTTCATCTGTATGGCCGAGCTGGAAAAGAGCGTGGTGCCCGGCACGGTGCGTATGATGTCACAGCGATTTTGATCGCTATGTGTACGATTTGATTTTGTTTTTGTAAAGTGTGAAGTCCACTTCTTTTGCTTCTCGATTAACTCGCGTGAATTGAATTTACGTTCCGGTTTTTCCGGCTTATCGACACTACCGCCACCGGCCGAGAGTATGGCACTCACACCGCCAACCGATGGACCACTCAACACACCGTCTTCCGATTTGTGACGTGCTATATTGTGATGTAGTTTCGTACCCGGTTCTACGATAAATTTACTATTACTCAGCGCTAAACCACCATTTAATTGCGGTGGTGGTGCACAGTTATTATTATTCGCCAACGATACAGCCACATTACAACCGGGTGGAAATGGCGACCGTCGTTTCGGTGGCGATATCGAACGATCTGACGAACGCGACGACGAACGATCCGAACTATTGCCTTCACAAAGATTATCGTCACGCGAGCCAGAACGTGACATTTTCACATTCGAATTTGAATTATTCTCTACGCCGAGCTTCTCGAATAGGGCTCGTGCATTATTGAAACGCGCCGAATGTGATTCAGTGCGTACAACTGTGGCCGGTATGCCAACTCCACCACCTCCTGCTTGTTGTTGCTGATTAGCTGCAGCGGCAGCGGCGGCGGCAGCAGCAGCAGCGGCTGCGGCGCTTAACTGTTCAACTGGTTGTATTTCGATGGGTTTGCGCTGGAAGAGATTCGCTATTTGCGAAACTTTACCAACTGGCGTCGGATGTATGGGTTTCTCCATTTTGGCTGTGAAGAATTATATTCAATAGCGGTATTAGAGTCGTCTGAAAAGAGACAAAACAGTAGAAAATATATTTATTTTAAAATAAAAACACAATATAAATAACATTAAATTTGGAAAGCTTCAAATATCCTAAAAATCCTTTTCTAAAATATTTTCTTTTTTTCTACAAAAAATTATAGATTGAACAATTAAGGTATGTTACAGATATCGATAGGAAATCAACTGAAAATAAATATAATCGACCATGAAAATGGTTGAAGCGACGATTCTCATAATTGCAATATTAAAAACAAAAATGTTTACTTTGTATATTTTCAGAAAAGAGACCACCTACAGATTAAAATGATATATCAGGTATTATATTGGCTACCAATTCATTAGAGCGTCTTTTAGGCGAGACTCTATATATGTAATCGATAGAGGCCCCTGCAACTTCTCGTAGCATTACTATAGAAATGTTTGTCGTTTGCTTTAAGAGAGAGCCCAGTCTCAACGGCAGCTTCGTTATATATAAGTATGTATTATCTTCGTTAAATTTCCTTCTAGCCAGCATTTTATTGAGGTTTGAAAATAGGAATAAACATCTGAAACCAAATTCGGAGTGCAGCGATGTGTGTTGAATCAATTCGAAGCTGTTTAATAAAGTTTTGCTATAATTCTCTTCGATTTGTGATACCATGAATCGGTCTATTGTGAGTCCCGATTTCACAGAACTTTTGCATATCAAAATAATAGCGAACGACATGCCAACATACCCAATCGCTTGATATCTTTAGGAGTGCCAGCTATATATTATAGCTGATGGTAGGGAAGAGCTTTATAGAAGGGGGTTAAAAAATTTTCCTTTAAAGCCTGTTTTTTTAGTTTTTCAAAGTAAAATTTCTTTTTTATATATTTCTGTTTCTTTAGATCGATTGCTTTCATATATGCATCAATTGAAATTTACAACACTTAAAATAAAGCAGTTAATTATGGAAGAAAAAAATATATGTACATATATGATTATATATATAATATTATATGAACCTATACCTAACGATGACACCCTTTATGTACAAAGCTATTAATATGGTCATGTGTTATGATATGCATTTAAGAGATTACATGCCAAATTACCATTTTGATGAAGTAGACTTTCATTTCTCTCAAACACCAACACACAAATTAGTTAAAATAAATTAAAATAATACAAAATTACAAAAAAAAAAAAAAATATTTGTTGAAGCAGAGTTTCACTCTTTCAATGCCAATTAATAATGAAAACACTTTTACTTCCGCTGACACCCGCACAACAACAACTTAGTTTTCGATACGAATAAAATTATACCGATCACGTTTCTTTAATTGTTGTTGTTGTTGCATAAATTCAAGCATTGACCGAAATGAACCGTCATTCTGTGAACACAAACCGAAATCGTAATAGAGAGGAAAAGACCAATAAGTATGACCAAATTGTAACTTCCACTTGAGATTGCGCTTTCGTTGGCTTTTTTGCGAAAGTCGCTGAAGTTGTTATTGTTTTTTTGTATGTTTTCGAAGGTTTTAGAGCAGAAATCGAAATATTTCACTTAACAAGTTCCGCCTCGACCACGGCAAGTGTTCAATTGAGCTGTTTTATGCACTACACCTGTGTCGTGTGACTGAACGATGACTGAAGGCGATGGCGGTGAACGCCAAAGACGTAGGCAGCAATGCTGGTGGCGGCGTTGTCGATATGATGAGATAGCTCACGAACATTTTTTTGCAATTTTCCCTTACTTTTTTTCCTTATTTATTTATTTATTTTTTTTCTTTTTGTTACTGACGTGTGTACCTACTACTTCGTCTGCAACGCTATCACTTGTAAATACATACCGATATACATACATACATACAATTACTGTTATCGATGCATATGTACATGAAATTGATTTTTATTATGAATGTTATGAGGTGTCCATGAAAAATGTGTACATATGCTTGCATTTGTATGTGTAGGTGTGTGTGGTGGCATGACAAGCGCGGGTGGGGGCACGAAAGTGTAAGGCATGCTGAGCAAAGCAAAAGAAAGTATGAAAAACAACGAAAATTGCAAACGAATAAAAGTGTTAAGCGAAGTGTAGGCGAATGAGACTCACAAGCGAACATTTCCATAGAATCGCAATAAATTATTAACAAAAAAAGAAAAGGAAAATACAAGAAGATACAACAACCGTTGAAGAAAAGGAATGTGAGAAAATGGTCACTTAAGCGATTGTGTTGAGCGCACACACGAAATGAATAACAATGAGTGTATCAAATATCAATGGTTGTGCTGAAAGCTCAGCAAAATCAATTAAGAATATATATGTATGTATGTATGCTGCATACAGGTTATGTGCAATGAAATGGAAACACTATAGTTAGTTTGAAATATTCATGTAAGAATATCATTGCACATACTTATATTAGATAATTCTTCAAGTAAGCAAAAAGCGTCGTCAAGTACGACACCGAATATACTTGTTAGATAACGGTAAACTTAGAACCATATGGACCATTCAGATCGATTTATGCATTGTAATCGTATGTTTCTCGCAAAATTTCAAACCACTGTTTTTAACGAGTAACGATCATCAACGAACTAGCGTCATGGTTGGCGATTTTTGCTTCGAAAAAAAATTTAAGAAGGATTTTGCTTGAAATCTTGTATTTCCGTGGAATCACAGCTACGAAATCGTTAAAAATGTTGGATAAGTGTTTTTGGAAACTACTTTATCACGAACACAAGTATTTGAGTGACACAAAGCATTCAGTAAAGGTCGTGAAATCGTCGAAAAATTGACCATGCTAGTCGACACACAGAAACATTGCATGAAAATCGTTTGGTGTGGGGTCAGAGAGATTACAGAGGATCTCAACATCTCTTATGAAGGATGTCAAAGTAACCTGAATCTTTTACAAAAACGACGTCGAGGTCCAAAATCGCAAACGAGATGCTTGACAACGTAGTTGACGGCCGTATATTTATCAAACACATCATTACTGGTGACGAGACGTAGGTTTATGAATATGATGTCGAAACTGTCCTACCAAAACTCGCTAAAGGCACTAAAAGCCATCCCAGCCGAGGCTTATAACAAGTGTATGGAAAATTGGAGTAAACGTGGCATGCTTACATTGGCTCAGTAGCTTATTTTAGAGATGATAAAAAAGATGTAAATTAAAATACGTGAGAATGTAGTATTTTGTCAATCCGGGTCAAATTTGATCAGAAGTAAGAATTTATGAGAAATTACTCCATCGTCAAATTAAAACATATAATGCAAAATTCCATAAATTGGGCCTCAATTTGCTTTTACAATTTTTTACCGGGTCTCAGGACTTAAGAAAATACTCCCTGAGAAAAAAGACATTAAACAATGGCAATTGCTTCTTTTGATGACTATTTCGAATCAAAAGACTAATGGACCACAAAAATGGTATTTAGAAGTTTTCAAAGTTTTCTATAAAGACTTTCTAGCTTGCCTGGTGTATACATAGTTCGGAAGTACCATATGATATCATAATAAATGTAACTTTTTCCATATTTTAATAGACACCACCTGTATGCACTCTCATATTTTCATACTCGTATGTAGATTATATTTAGTATGCCTTATGCCGACGTTAAATTGCAGACAAGAGAGTGTGAATTGGCGGCAGAATAAGAAATCAGTAGTCGACTCTGCCGGCGGGCAACTTTAACGCACCCGTGATTTGTATGTAAATAAAAACAATAATTTCTTGTTGATAACACATTACCATGAAATGTACAAGAACACAAAAGCACACGAACACCCACATAACAAAAGCAAGAATACGACGCAGCAGACATTATATCAAACATAAATTTAAAACAATAACCGAAGTGAAATTAAAGCAGAGAAGGGAGGCATTAGGAACACAGCGAATAAAGGAGAATAGGAAGGCACTGAAAGATAGTGGAAAAACAAGGTGATGGCTATATTTAATAAATACGAAGATGTAACTCTTTCTGAAAAGCTTTCAATACAGAAAGAACAAAAACAAAAAAACGTTGAAACAGAAGCTAACATATAATACCCTTCACAAACAAAAAAGTTTTTCATATAAGAACTTGATTTTAATCGATCAGTTTGTATGACAGCTATATGCTATAGTATTCCGATCTGAACAATATGTTTGGAGTTTCCATACAAAAGCTTGATTTTAATCGATCAGTTTGTATGACATATAACTGTAGTGTTCCGATATAGGCGGTTTCGACAAATGAGCAGCTTCTTGACTTGATAGGGTGGGTCTCCGACGTTTTCCTGTGTGTGTTACTAACTTCATGCCAAACTTAATATGCCCTGTTCACGGTATAATTACATATTTAAAATAGGTAAACATTAAAGCAGATAAAAAATAACGATATAATAAACACAACGCGAAGTTCGTTTGCTTCATATGTGATGAAATAAATATGACAAAAAATGTAGATGAAACAATGAAAGGTGACACAAATAGGTAAGAATTAATAATACTTAAGGAATTATAAATTTTCCAAACCCACCAATATGATGCAACAACAAGGAGTATACACCGCATACTTTAAGATCACTGTTTTCACCAATTTAACTATTTCAAGCCACACGAAATACAATAATTATTATTTTTGGAAACGCTCAAAGAATTGTTGCAATTTTACACAAAATACTTTTTGATAACAGAAATATCTGAAATATTGTACTAATTGAAGTAACTGAAAACCGAAATAATTTCATCTCTGTCGGTAAGAATCAAATGAAACGCGAGACGTACGTAATTTTGACAGAAAAAAGAAACAAGAAGCTCACCAGGGCAAGCGCACCTATTTACATACATATGTAAGTTTTTGCACGATAAAAATGAAATAATAATTTAATAAGACCGTAAGCTGAGACCGTAACCGTACATACCCGTAACGAGACTGATTTGTTCTACTCGCGTTTGTCGTCGTAGCATAGTAACGTGAGCGAGTATATTTTACTACGACAACAATTTTGAGTATGTAAATAACAAATGCTTTTGTTACTTTTCTCCTCAATTTAAATACAAAGAAACGGTATCGTCTTTAAGATAAAACCGACTCATAGTTTGCGATTATAATTTTATCTTATCTTGGCGTGTTTTATGTTAGTGGGTGGCGTCTTATGATTGAATGCGACGATATGAAAGTAAACTTGAAGAAATTGAAGGTGTGTTAGTTAATATGGAACTGGAGACTTATGATTTGTTTTGGAAAATACGCTATAAGATTTACTCTAATCTAAGTTGATATAAAAGAACTACTCTTTTCCTTTTCAATTATTTGCTGCTGTTCAGAGCGGGGAAGCACTTTATTTTTATGTATTTGAAGTACTGATAAACTACTGAGAAGTCATTGCATCAATAACACACTCAGCATTTAGGTCAGGTAAACTAATGGCAACTCAATTTTACGCCTTTAACCGTTATGTGATTAGCAACTCGGTGAAAGATGTCTTATTCCTTCCAACAATACCTGACATAAATACCTAAGAAGGTCATGCGAAATTTTACCGGATCAATTTAAAATGTTCGGAGAATATTATAAAATATGTGTACATTCGATATACTTATATACACAAAATCGATTGTTTAAAGTTCATAAGCGGATATTACCCCTTAATTTGGAATGTTTGATGCTCCCATACCTTTAAAAATGGCTCATTTAAAATGTCAGGCTCTTTAGCTAATACTTTATATTATTCCAAAGATACATAGGCATATTACAAAGATTTTGTCAAATCTTCAAATGAAAATATTCAAAACTCGGCTCTTACGAAGTCATTCCCGGAAGGTTCGCGGGAAAAAAAGTGCCTCCCCAATGAGAGCAGTACTTCTTACAGAATCGTATGAAGACAAAACAAACAAAATACGTGTTTTAACTAAAACCATAAACTATTTTTTATAACAAAAAACAAAAAAAAAATCTACAATTTTTTCAAATGTCTATATAAATACCTATTTCGGGTATATTCATTTGATAATAGTCCATTCCGTGCATCTAGGCTTACAAATTAAAACGCCGCAAATATTTTTTTTTGCTTCAGATAAGCCAGTCAGCCGGAATCATGGAGAAAATGTGAGCTTATTTTTTCGAGGCGTGGGTGTTAAGAACGCTGTAACTCATGTTCTACACAATATTTTTAGGTTAAAATTTATATTGATATTGTCGAAATACCATATATGTTAATAAACTTAAAGCTCTATCTATTTACTGGTCGTAGAAAAATTCTAAAAAATCCCTAAAAACAGGCCGTCACATGGGATGACCCCCTTAAATAGATAATCCACCGGAAATTTAAGTAAAATTGAAATAATGAAGACCACGATAATTATTAACGAATGTTGTTTAGAGACCACATTACGCGCAAAGTTGATTTAGTTTCGCTAACTGAGTAACTTCTCATTGCGATATGCACTGGTTAGTCAATCGTTAAGTGGAAGGATATAACTTAATATGTATGTCTTAAGCAATTTCGACTACTGTTTTAAACTCAGATTTAATTATGGATACACGCATAAGCTTAACCCTTCCTGGTTAAACAATGCTTTTACTAAAATTATACGAATAATTTTATGGTTAAATACATTAATGTACAGATCATGTCAGGTCTACTCAGTGATACATGCTGTAAAATAAATAAGTTTTCAGTAATTAAATTAACACCACTTTATTTAAAGTAAATCGGTGTCTCATTTTTCAGAGCTCATTACTAAAACTTAATTAAAATCAGTTTTTGCACGAGAGTGTGAGTAAAAATGGTCAAGAACTCATTTGGAGCGCGCCTGCTGGAGTTAACGCTGTTGCATTTAAATGAGGGCTACGCGTCGGTTGGTAATTGTAGTTCGCACCGAAGCAAAGAGGTAAAGAAAGTGGTGGTCATCGGCAGCGGAGTTAAAATCACTGCCAGCAAAAACACCTTTTTTCTTAATTAAATGCAAATAGTTTAGCGCAGCAGAAACCGAGCCATGCAAATATGTACTACGCACATATTCTCCCACCAACTGCGGTCACTGGGTTTGTTAATGGATGCACATACATATATGTATGTATATAAGATGGTATATATAATATAAAAGATGGTATGCGTTTTATTAGCAAACAAAATTTGTTTGCGAAGTTCGTTCAAAATTTTTGCTTTAACTCTTTAATTGGTACCGAAAAAGAGTCCTCGGAATGAATTTTGCATGAATTTATATGAAAATACATAAATAGATGATATACGTGTAAGGAAGCCAAACTTAACACAAATACTCGCAAGAGAGGAAATTTCATGAATTCCAAATACTTTCGACTTTTCTTCTCAGTTTTTGAAGTATTCGATGTGGGTTCTGATAGAAGTTTATATATACGAAAAAATAAATATAAGTGAATACATTCTATAGACTCTTAAAGCGCTGATAAAATTTCGTTAATTTCGTGGTTAACTTTATAAAAACCCACAGAGTTGTTTCTGCGAAGTTTAAAGCCGCTAGATGGTAGTCGTACTTTTACTAAAACCATGTTTTTATATAATATACATATCGACAATATACATTTGAAGTATTTGATCAAACATGACCGGACTGACAGCAGCCTCTTTTTGAGCTAAAACAAGCAGACCAACGCTTAATCCCATTTTCCTTACACTTAAGAAGCCACGGCTGGGTTGGCCTTCAGTGTCGAGTGACTTTTATTGACTTCAATAGGCTCATGATGCGTTCACTAAAGCAGATTTTTCAGTTTCCAAAACAGAAAAAACTCACACGAAGCTAAAGCTGGCGAACACGGTGATTGAGCGTTTTGTGTTTGGCCAAAAAAGTTAGTCACAATCTTGCTATAACGTGGTGAATAATCCATCAATTTTCTGCCCACAAAACTGGTCGTTTACGACGAATTGCTTCACATAGACGCTGCAAAATGGCCAAGTAGTATTCCTTATCGACTTTTTGTCGCTGTAGTACGAATTTATTGTGAACCACAACGCGGTAATCAACGAAAACGATACGCATCACTTTGAGTTTTGACCTACTTTGACGTGGTTTTTTCGCTCGCTTTCGGCTCATTTTCAGAACGCTATTCGCTAGATGGTTGGATTCGAAGTCATATTCATAAACCTCGTCTCATCAACAGTAATGATGCGTTTAATGAATGTAGCGTCCTCAGCTATGTAGTCACGCACCTCTTTTGAGATTACTACTCGACGTCGTTTTGACAAGCGGTTGAGGTCTTTTAGTACTAAAATGTGTTGAATTTATTTATAAGAGATGTTGAGATTATCTCGCTATCTCTCTGATACCAACACGACTTTCAAGCACCGTTTTTTTAGCCTTTTCGATGTTATCTTTATTAAAAGAGGTGGAATGACGAAAAAATTAGATCAGATTTAAAAACTGATCTCTTGTTTAGGAGGGAATTGTAATACTAAAACTACTAAGTAAAATGACTTGGTATCACCAGATGCACCAGTTTAGATAAGGAAGCTGGATGAGTAATTGGTTCAGACGAAAGTCCTACCATGAAGTCAACAACATCAGAGCTAATATTAATAACAAAATTTAAAGGCGAACTTACCAACCATAATTATTATTGCCAACTTTAATTATAGAAAATATTGATTTCATTTAAACTTTGATCAATTAAAAAAATTACTTACTTTTACTATATTAAAAGAACTACCAACTCAACGCAACTAATATATAAACTTTTAGAAATATGCAAATCACTGCTACTTTTTCACCCGCTGACACTACGTAGTAGGTTTCTACTAGTTTCTTTGGAGCAGTCAAACACAACAATTATGAGAAAAAATTCTACAACTTCAAACACACCCAAACTACTTCAAGAAAATAGGAAAAACGTAAATTAAGAAACAAGAATTTAAACTGACAGTCCAACTACAAAGCATACATGATGAAAAGTAAATTAAGCTCCACTGACTTGCGGACTGATGGCAGTTGATGGCGAAAAGCTGGAAACTTTGAGTAGATTAGAAGCGTTGGTTGGAACAATGGCGACTGAAAACAAATTGTCAACAATTTCGCAAGAGCAATTGTTACAACAATTACAATTTCATGGGCAACAAACCGTTAAAAAGTAAGTGACTGCTTAGTAACTCTAACTGGAGGTTCGAAAGAAAAAACAAAACGAGCGAAAAAACTCGAAGCCACCAGAGAGACTTCAGAGATCAAGTGTACAAGATTGAAGAACAAGTGTTTCGGTTGATATGACCAACAACAGCAACAGCGCAGAAATAAATGAGACATTATTAAATGCATTTGCAGATATTAGTTTGCTATGTGAGAAGCTGATGTCAAGAAGCAAGAGGTGTGTAGGAGTAAAATAACTAAACAACAACTCACGTTAACTTCAGACGAATGTCAAAAGCAAAATGTTGTGCATATTTTTCAAATAACTGTTGGCGATAAAGTCGTTTGTTTTACAATGTTGAAGCGAATTCTTTAGTGGTTAGAGTTTGGTTCACATATGGGTGGTACGCATTTGTATTTACTTTGATTCTAAGGAAATTTGATAAGTCGTTTAATTTCTGCAATAAGACCAGTACATTTATAAATAATGTTTTCGTTTGGTTTGTTAGTCAGCATTTTTAATGAAATTCAAATTTTGATTTTAACGCAATTAAGTCTGTTCAGCTCAGTCACAGCTGTAACCGTTTTATTTCATTGGCATAGAGGCGTCAAAGTCAGTGAGCTTGTCGCTCAACAAAGCCGATAGGACCTGAACCGTTTTTCGTTGTGGGCCCCCACACATTACGAAACGAGCTACGGGAAGAGAAAAGACCTAGTAGAAATCGCTATTAGAAAGCAATGGCTGGGCTTCGTCAGGCAAAGCTGTCTATGGGAGAGTTCAATACAACAGTTCCCCAGGAACCAATTAAGGTAGCTAGTAGAATTTTATACAGGTAGCTGAAAGCTAAGGTTTCATCTGCACATATTAGGATGCTGCCTTACAGATCTGTATCCACCAAGAGACAGAGACAACAGAGCGCATACTACTTAATTGCAATCGCAAGAAGGAGTCAGGCTATCGGAAAAATTAAACCGGCGAGAGGAAATATCGCAACCACTAACTCAGGAACTTTACTAAACCTCTTTGTGTTGTGATAACAGGGGGGGTTGGGGGTACAGGCAAAATAAACCATAGGTCACAGTGCATTTCTCAACTTTCAATGTTATATAATCTAGGCTGAGCGGCTCTTATGAAAATTTTATACAGAATGTAGTTTAATAATATTACCTTTGTAGGATATTTCAGAAGTGCATTGTCTGAATGAAAAGCTGGATTTGTCCCATGTTCGGTTTGTATGATGCTACATTCAACTCCCTCGAATTCGCTTCAAATTCACAGCTATAGGGAATTTATCAAATAATAATTTTTTGTGAGACAATTAGGAATAACTTTTCAGTTCGAGTTAAGATTATTTCCGATAAAAAAATTACAAAAATATATTCCACAATACCAGCATTAAAACAAAAAATAGCGCACTAATCATGTAAAAAAAACCTTTCGAGTTACAATCGCTTTCCACAAATCAATTATAATTATAACATCAACTTTAATTATCTCAATTACATATATTTCATAGCATTTTAATAATCTCCTGTCAGTTTCTCCAACTCAAATCAATTCAAGTAAAATTATTTATGGCAAGATGTTGCCAATTTCTAGGACATCCTGAAGAATATTACAAATGGCAGTGTCTCCATCAAAATAGTGCTACACAAGCTTTACAAAAAAGAAAAACTGGAGCAATTTAGTTTCATTTTACTATTTCTGCGCTATTCCTTTCACTGCCTGCCGACACTCACGCATACACAAACAGCCACAGGAACGTACACGTTATAAATATCTCAATCGTCATTCATCTTGGCCGGCTTAGCTTGACTGCTTCTTTGCATATTTTAGAATGACGCGAGCGCTGGCTTATTTTAGCGCAAGCCACTCCTCAGCTGTCATAACTACACACACACACACACACAGACACTAAAATACAAGCATTTACACATGTACACCAAATGCACCCCTTTGTTGAATTATATGCTGTGAAATGTAAGCCAAATGAATTGTACGTCAACTACAGAGTGCGCCAACAGCCGACAGCCCACAGCTGCAGCGGTAGCAGCAACACTTTACCCAGTTTCCTAGAATTGGAGTAGCTTGGCTGTTTTTGCATAAATGACTTACTTGCATACTCTTAATACTTTTATATACCATTTTTTTCTTATTTACTAATAGACTGTAAAATTAAAAGCAAGAGAGAGAGAGAGAGAAAAGAGGTTGCAGATATTTTAAATACACATTATATGTAGGTATGTATTGATCTATAAAGTTGAGAAAGAGCTACATTTAACTTCAGTAGCAGCCGAATGATATATTTTTGATGTAATTATTGATTTTAGAACAGCAGAAAAGTTGGCAAATCAAGTTATACATACGTTATGACACCAATATTGTTATTGTTGTAACGTGGTTTTTAAGGAAGGTTAATATTTTAGACCCAGCGAGGATATTAATATGTATGGTGTCCTTTTCATATTTGGAGTGTGTAAAAATTCCGTAGATCGATGTGATCCTCATTTTATAAAGACTGATGAAAATATGAGCCGAGCCTCAAATTTCTAAATTAGTTTTTCACTCAAAACCGTTCAAAATCTCTCATCATATTAATATATACAAACCCGGAATATAAACATTTGAATTATTTCTGGAGTTATCTAGAAAAACTCTGCCAGTATTTCAGAGTATACCAGATTTTAATAGTTCGGATTGTTATAAGTGTACAATACTAAAAGGGTTTACCTTAACGCTATGGAGTCAAAATTGCTTAAGCAACTACAGAGTTAACCAGAAAAAATCCAAACTGAATCATAACATTGGCATTCAAAAATGTATTGCAAAAATAAAAATACTCAACAGAAACAGTTGAGGTAGAAGATAAATTCATAGACCTGGTCAACACGGACTAGGATAAATTCCAAACTCATATTATAAAGCAATCAATTCGAGTGAGTAAAAGTGAGAAATCGTTCGTGATCCACACTAAACTATAAGACAATTCATGTTATAAAACTACAGAGTTTTAGGAATAAACCATTGCAATCGATGAGACGTTAGGATTATCTTATGTTACTGTTAAGGTAGTCAACAATCCCTGCAGAAATTCCCCAAATTCCCCAAAGAAGTCGATGACCCTATAAAGTATATATATAAATGATCAGCGTGAAGAGCTGATTCGATTTATGTCCGTCCATCTGTCTGTCTGTTTGTCGCTCAGTTTTTGAGATATCTGATCTCATATTTTTACAGGAGTTCGTAAAGAAGATCAGTAAATTACATGAATGCTTAACTAACGCAGAAACTCCAACAAGAGCCAAACTCGCTTTTGCGGCACAGAGTCAGGGTAATATACCCCATGTAACATAATGCACAACCTTCAAAGGGTCTAGCGATCAAAGAATGTTAATTGAAAACATATTTGCTAATCAATGCAGCTCTCACTTTCACTCAGGCATAAAGCATTAAAAGCAGCATGCAATCAAACATGATATCCCTCAAAACAACAACAGCAACATTGGCATGCCAATTTCACTAACTTGCAATGCCCATTTACTTTTCTTCGCATTTTATTACCCAATATTTGTTGCCACTTTGGCGTTGCAGCAAATTTTATTTGCCACATTCACTTTCGACAAAACTCTCACTGTTTTTTACAATGGCATTTCTAAAGCAAAAAACGATCGTTGCATGCAACACAAATCGCAATCATTGAAGGAAATCCCACAAATGATTTGAACAAACCGACAAACGGTGATCCGCCATTGATTGAGTTGGTCTTTTGTGTTGGCCATGTTATGGACCATCATTACACACGTGCCGGAATTATTGCTGTTGCAAACAAATATTTACTACACATAAATGCAGATTCCCGATGTTGCAAGTATAGTACTCGGCAGTCAACCGGATGAAGATAGTTGGGTATAGTCAAAAAATAAACACTGATGGAAGCGTCATTAACATAAATGCCACATCAGAGATATTGCAACAACATTAATCTGTGGCGTCATGCAACATTGATTTGTGACAGCTTGATGGCGCCGCCAGATATTGAACTGCAATCGAGTTATTGTTGGGGAAATGGTAAATGTACGAAGGACAGATGTGTAACGGAGATACTAAATTGGTTAGTGCCCTCACTTGTGTGCATACATATATGAACATTATATGATCGTACATGACATACGACGAGCAGTCGTAAAATTTGCAAGCAGCCACCATATGCAACTATATAGTGCAAACCCAGCAGGAAAATTAAGCATTAATATGGAGCAAAAACTTGGTGTATAAAACTATATTCAAAGAGCTTATTAATACTAAGAAATTGAAGGTCAAATACTTTCCCCCACTCCTTTTTCTATATATCATATACCAAGAAAATTTTGTAGTCCGAGAGCAATAGAGACGTAACACTGAACTTTAGTGAAGCCTTTAACCAAAAGTACCAATAGGACAGCGTCCAGTTAGAACTCTTGCGTTTGCGGCAAGATAAGCTTTGCAAAGCGCAAGCAGTTCAGTAGATCTCCTGCGTACCAGAAGGATCTCACAGTAGCACAGGAGCTGGTCGTCAACAACCACCTGATGACGCATGATGACAACGGAACTCCAACTTGTTCTCACTTCGATGAAAGAGTGAGTTGTAGAGAATTTGTGACATGATCGCCAGATATGAGAAATGCAGTACCAAGTTCTGGAAGAATTCAGTGCGATACCAGTTGGTAATATCAGAAGAGGGAGGAAGGAGGAGGCATCGATGACGGCACTAATAATAATAATAATTATAGTAGTATATAAATAAAGCTTGACGCTCGACGTTTAATCCCCAGACATGAATCTTATGCTACCTGAGTTTCTATTTTGAAACGAGCTTCACTAAAGCTTTAACTTAGCTTTATGCTTCCGGAGATGACTCGTACCTTACAATTTACTAGTTATATCACTTTTTTTGTAACTAACCGATTCCTGCAGGTATATGATAAACACCTATACAAACATATTTATGGTACACGAACAAGTGTATGTATGTATATCTAATACAACAACATATAAACTCAAGTATCGATTGGTGGACTCACCTTAAAATAAAAATTTGCAAATTGCACAAATACTGCTGTGTTTCGTCTTTTTTCGTTTCGCTCCTGCAACGCTGCTTCCAGCTTTTTCGTGCGTCAGTGATGACAGTGGAGAAGTGTGAATGACGCTTGGCTAGTTGGTTGAGTTTGTTGTTGCGGCAGCTAAATTTAGTTGCTTTTTGCGAGCAGCAACAGTTGTTTGTTCCGTTTATTGGTTAGTCTTTTGTTATAATAGTTGTTTTTGTTTGTTGTTCTTTTTGTTTTTGTTGTCTTACGTAGTTGTGACGCTATAGCGAAGTCTTTAATTATTTTGTGTCTTTTGTTGTTGTTGCTTGCTGTTTGTCATTTTTGTTTTCATTTATTATACCGCCTCCATTTACGGCCACAACGATGTGGTGGTGGTTGGAATGACTTTTTGCATTTGCATTTGCACTTTATGTTTGGTCTGTGGCTTTCGTTGCTGCTCGTCTCGTTCGTCTCCTCACCTTTTACTGCTTCATCTATTGTTGTTGGTTATTTTGTTATTCGTTGTTGTTGTTGCGTTTGTTGTTTATTATAATATTGTCGCTGTTGCTGTTGTTGCCACTTAATTTGTTGCAACATATTTGTTGCCACCACTATTCAGCGTTCAGTGCTGTTGTTGGCATTTCCTTTTGTTCTTCCGCCTTCTATGCGTTCGCCGTCCAGCTGCAGCTGTGCATTCATGCAGCAACACAACGCTACTGCACCGCCAACATTTTTTCGTTCCGCCGACTACTCACAAATGAATGATTTCGGCGCTGCTGGCGGCTGGACTTTTGTTTGTTTACAAAATAAATTTAGTTTTCGTATGCAAAAAGAAGCATGTATTTGTTTTTTGCAATCTCTGCTTTCGCTTATGTTCGTTTGATTTACAAAATACTCGTCTCTGCAAAGAAAAGGAGAAAAAGTTTATTTTAGCGCTATTTATGCCATTCATCAAGTGATATCCAATATAATGGATATACTTTTTTTTTAGGTTTTTGAAAATTAACTAATATTGGAAACCTTTTTGTTTTGTACCAAGTACCCCTCAACAGTCGATTTACATATCTGCGATTTTTCGGCAACTCAAAACATTGGACTATAACAGATTTCCATTTGAGCACGTTTCCTATTTTGTAAAGAAGTTCTCGAGTGCCTACGACTAGCCGCAAAAGCTCAAAAAACATAAAATCTCAAAGAAAACAATCTTTGAAAATATTATTCGCAGTCAGTAGTACAGGTAATGCTGAACCTTCATGCAAACATCTTATATTTCTAAAGTTTGCTAAAAGATCCAACAATCTAATGCTCAATGGTGTAATCTACTTTAAGATTGTAGCTACTTCGCGTGAGAATTTCCGATTGGAAAATTTGACGCTTTTTCGATATTGGGTCAAAATAAGGTGAAAAAATAAATATTTTAAAGTAAAAAAAATTACAGTATGTTTGGGACATAAAAAGGTTAGTTTTATCGAAATATCGTGAAAAAAATTGTAAAAGATAAAAATAGAAAACCAAAACTTGGTTATTTAAATTTTTCACATAAATTTTGAGGTTATGTGAAAAAGGTATTGATATTAAAGTTGTAGATATTTTCACTACCTATAACATATAACAACCTCGTAGTTTTGCTCGAAATCGATATAAACCGTGTTTGACCACTTAAAATTCAACTGCTCCGCTAAATAGGCTTATTGTAAACATATTTTTGATTAAGTATGTAAATTCCTAACAAAGTAATAATATAGGCACCATCCATGTTTTTCTCTCACTGTGTGTAAAACATTTTTCGGTCAAGTTTAAGTGACAGATGTTTTATAGTTTCAAAGTCGGACCAATATTTTTGAAACATATATTTTTTTTTCGAAGATTCGACTGTGGTCTATTACAGATTTGTCCCACATTTTTACTTTTTAGTAACTTGAATACTATTAATGCAATATTTCAATAAGCTCAATTTCGAACTACAAATGAAAATATTTTGACTTTGGAGACTAACTTCGAAAAATGGAGAAACTGCTTGTTTACTTAAGAATCAATCTCTCGAAAAAAAATTTTTGGTCCCAAAACGCAGCCGTTTGTTGGACAGTGTAATTTTAGAATTACTGTGGTTAATCTTTAAATATTGTGAAAATTACGAGGTCTTTAAAATTCTTCATTAGTACTTCTTTCAATAATTAATGTATTTTGTACTACTTTGATTAGTTATTCACAATTATATATGAATTACCTCCAAACACTTTCAGAAACTTTCCCACAAATTAAATCAGAATATAGGTACAAACATATATATGCACATACATATTGCTAACTATTATTTGAAATTGCGCTTAATAGATTTTTACATTTAATAGCATTTACAGTTCAATAGCCAGCGCTTTAAGCAGAGAGAGCGAGTTCATTAACGAAAAACTCGGTAATTCGTTTTGGTTGTGAGAAATGGTCAGGAAGGAAAGTGAAAAATGCTAAATGAAATACCAGTAGATGAAAGTGAAGTTCATAAAAAACTAAATTTGAATTAAAAATTTACTACCACATTTGAATTTAGTATGCGAATGGCGGCCGGAAGTAATTATACTTTCTTTTTATTGTAACTTGTACAGGTGAATATGGTGATTATTGAAATGAAATTAACGTTATTTATTATACCCTGAATATATATAACATACATACGTACATACACGTATACATGATACATACGTACATACACGTATACATGCTTTACAATTTAATATGATTTTTATTCATGGAGTTATAAAATTAAAAAAAATAAATAAAAATAAAAAATTGGTCATAAAATAGTATAATATAATAGTTTGAGCATTTAATTTCCTATAAACTCTACAAAACGAAATATTTTTCTACCTGATAATAGGAACAAAATAGAAAACCGTTAGACCTTTCCGTTACAATTAAGAGTTCATACTTGGAGAGCCTTTCTTGGAGGTGTCTATCAAACAATTTTTAAGAAAACAAACGAATTAGTCCCTCAGTTTTTGAGATATTGATCTAAAGTTTTGCACACATTGTATTCTTGCCAAGAAGCAGCACATTTGTCGGAACCGCTGATATCGAATGAGAGATGATATCGAATCCCTATAGCAGATAGCTACTCTGCAAACTGAACGATCCAAATCAATTCTTATGAGGAAAACTTTTTTATTTGATAAAATATCTTTAAATTTGGCTGGAATTATTGTCCAAGGCAACGCTACTAACTCCGAACAAATTGCTTAGATCGGACTACTATAGCATGCCATACAAACTGATCGATCCATAGCATTTTATGCTATTAGAAATACACTTGTGAAGGGAATTATAGCTTCGGTGTAGCCGAAGTTAAAGTTTTTAATTTTTTGTTTTTGTAACTGATGCGGCCAATGAAGATGAGAGGAAAATAATAATTAAGAAAATATATGTAAGCAATTAAAATGACACACGAATATCGCATGCGGCCATCCGGTAATTTTCAAGTGAGCAACTTGATTTTTTGAGTGAAAAATTATTTCATTTATTTTTATTTTTGAGCGCACAAAGCGATGAAAATTAAATAATCTGACAGCATAAAAATGCTAATTACAAGTATAAATAAGCAAACAAACGCTGCGAGGCGCTTATATAGTTAAATAAATATACAAATGTACGTATGTATGTATGTAGATATGTATATGGCGTTGCATGTACGAGATGACAATCAGACCAGCAATATAACCTTCAAGAAAACGAAATGCAACCAAAGAAAACAACTGCAAGACTATCAACAAGCAACACAATAGTTCGAGGTGCATATACATATATATGTATGTATGTGAGTGTATTTGCACACAAGCATATAAATAACAATGAGATTTATTTAATTTTAATCTACAATTTGTGCTCGTTTCTATTACACAATAGTAGCTGTTGTGTTGTATGGTGTAAGTGGCTGCAACGAGGTTGTTGCACGCACATAACAAGCAATCTGCAGCAACACACAAATACACATGCAAACAGTATATTTTATACTCGAAATTTTCTTATTGTTGTTCAAATGCATAGAATCAGGTAAAATATATATATATATAATATATAGTAACGCTGGCGAGTAACAAGTGTGACGAGTGTGAACATCAGCGCTGACTTGAAGTTTTTATGCTGCCGCTTATGCTCCGCAAATTTTTTGCAGTTGCAAATACATGCATATGTGCATACATACATATGTACAATGCAAAATAAATAAGCACCAAATTATGCTAAAATGCCAGCAAATTAAATATAAAATTATAATTGAATTAAATAGCAAACAATAGCAACAAAAGCAACTACAATGCAATGTTCATACCAACGTAGATATATACTCGTATGTAAGTTTATGTTTGCACCATGCAATACATAACGGATGACACCGAATTCGGTAAAGCCGATCAAAAGCCTCCAATTGCAGCTAACGCTTACACTCATACATAAACATATGCTTACAAAAATATGCATAAAGATAGTGTTAATAAAAAATTATACCGAAGTTATGATTATTATACATTATACATACTCACAATCAGCAAATACGGGGAAATTCTCAGAATATGAACTCGCTACCTTATATCAGGTTTTAATGAATTTAAGCACATATACATATCTACAAATACATACACACAAAACCTCGTTCAGATTTTGTCTGAAACATATTTGAGATGCAAGGCTTCTGTAGTGTATACCAACAGAACAAGCTCTGAACCGGACTGGTTCTTTTAAACATTGCGTGAAAACCGAATCGATACAATTTTTTCGGCTAAACCAGAAAAATGCAGTTATATGAGGAACCCCAAGTCAATAGCATAGAGTACGAAAATGTGAAATACTTTTGTTACTTGGATCTGCAAACGGAGGATCAAAGTCAGATATCATCAACAAAAGTACAAAGAAGCCCAAGCAAGCTTTTGGCGTCCTCAAAGAGTTCTGGAGCTCTTCGATTAATACGCGGCGTACCAAAAAAAAATATATATTCAACTGCAATGTTAAATACACACTTCTATACGACTGCGGAAAATGAAATCTCGTAGCCTTCCAAAAGCTGCAATATTTCACAAACCGATGCCTTCGCAATATTTGCCTCATATTCTGGCACTTCATCGTCTCTAACACGGACTTATTGTAACGCAAAAACCAAACGTCACTGTGGACCGAAATCTTATAAAAAATGAAGCTAGCTCGGGTATGCTTTGAGAAGAGATCTAGACACAATCACTCGGAACGCTATCGACTAGAATCCACAATGCAGCCGCCGGAAAGGCCCACCCAGTCTTACCTGGAGGAGAAAAAAATTTGGAAATATCTAAGGTCCAAAGAAGTTGGAATCAAGTCAAGAGACTAGCACAAGATCGAAATAAATGGAAAAGTCTCAATGTGGCCATTTGCTCCTCCGCGGAGCCATTGGATACAATACAAGTATATATGTATGTATTTTATAGAATCACTGCTACCGAATTATTGAATATATTTCAGAAGTGTTTTGGGGAGTCTACTTTATGACGAACACAAGTGCACAAAGCATTCAGTGAAATGTCGTAAGTCATGCGAGTCGTCCATGCGCCTCTATTAACGACGATAACATAGTGGTGGGAAATTGGACCGACAGGATGTCCTCAGAAGACCCTATAACCGAAACAATGCTTAAATACAAAGTGACATAAAATAAATAATCCTAATAGATAGAATTAATAAAAAAAGAATATTTACACCTACAGATACACCTCAAAGTAGTCAAGGCTATTTTAGAGCTATTACAACGACCTATTTCATGTCATGTGACCCTGCTTATCGCATGAAAGTTTCGAACGAAATGTGTCAAGGCTGAATATATATGTAGTTATATGCAACACAATATTTTTTATTGTTTTTGTGCTTGACCCAACGCGATAATGCAACATTGTGTATATGTACGTGCATACATACATATAATATAATTAAAAGCAAACAGCACATAAAGGTGAGGTGGTAAACGAAAAATTGCATGTAGACACATTGCAAACGATAATAAAAAAGCAGAAACTATTATTTACCAAACTCGCTAAGCTGATTAGATTACACGCTCATAATAAATAAATAAAGAGCTGAACGGTAAGCTGAGAACGAGGACATTATACGCCAACTTTACACAAACAATGGACGAATATATATACATACATAAATTTATGGTATACTAACAACAATATGTAAAGAGAATCTTGGACGCGTTAGGATTTGTTATTACATTTCTACAACTAACACACATACACCTGTATATATGTACATATGAATGGTTTTGCGAATGGGCATAAGCAAGTATTTATGCCTGCAACGGCCTTGTCATGTAATAAATGCGAACGCGTACCGGATGCGCCCGACTGGCCTGACAGCTGACGGCGTAAGCGTGTGGCATGTAGCATTTTAATAGTCAAGCACAATGCATAAAGTGGCATATTGACCACTGGTTATTTGTTGTATGTAAGTATTGTTTTTTTTTTATCACTTGTAGCTTTGTACAAGCATAAATAACATAGAAAGGCGTAGAAACCGTTAATGGCATACACAGTAAGTTGACTGCGTTCGTTTATGGATAAATGCGTGGGTTTCTTATTGATTTTGTCATTGTTATTAAGAGGACTCATAGCAGCAAAGAAAGTGGATAAGCGGAGTGTTATGCGGTTGGACGTCCCTAAAGATAGTAAGAAAATGACAAACGGAAAAATTTCAAGTGGAAAATTTATCAAGAAACTAAAAAATTACTAAAAGACCGTATTAAAGATACTGTAATGAATTTCAAAAAAAAAATGTAATATGTAGTATTCGTATATAAATAAAAATAATTGTAAAAAATATATATGCACCATATATGAAAATTAGATCAAATATCAAATATACAAACGTAAAATAAATAAAATTATAATAATAAAAATAAAGTAAAATAAAACAAGAAAAAACGTTAACTTCAGTTGCAGCGAAGTTACAATACCGTTTACAAATACAAGAGGTTTCTTAGAAGGACTTGATTCGATCTGAACAATTTCTTCGGATATTCCATTATTGCCTTAAATAATAATACGTTTCAAATTTCGTGAAGATATCTCGTCAAATGAAAAATTTTTCCATGCCAGCACTTGATTCCAATCGTTCAGTTTGTATGACAGCTATATGCTATAGTGATTTGTTCTAAACAATTTCTTCGGATATTCCGACAAATGAGCAGCTTCTTGTTGATAAACAGTCATCTCCTAAATTTAAGGTCGATATCTTGAAAACTAAGATACTATTTCGATGTAACCGAGGATTTTATACTCTTGCAAAGTAAAGTGATATATGGCGTTTTCGGATATATTTTAATTAAATGTAGGATTTCATTATTTAGAATCACAGGCAATAAGAAGATACACTGTTATTAGAAAGAGAGTTTCTTTCTGAATTTCATTAATATTTCTTACATATTGACCGATAGATAGGGTGTAAAGTCAACCGGAAGTTCGAATATATTTATATTAGGTATATGGGGGCTAAGAGAGGCATTTTCTGGATCCTTGAAAAGTTATAGACCGATTTCGAAAATGTTTGGGTATAAAGCTACCTTTGCAAAGTTTTACTCCGATATATTCAATGGTGTCTCATTTGTACATATACTGGAAGTGAAAGAATTAGATCTAGTTCTTGAGATAATGAAAGGCAGTGCCACATCCATTGTACAATTTTTACACCTGCTCCTATTAAACTCTTTCCCACCATCTTGCTTGTGAAATTTGATGATTGTGGAGCATTTATTCAATGAGTTTTTAATAGTTTTCAACATAGCCGTTATATGGGGAGTGGGTGTGATTATTATCATATTTTCACAGGAGCCAAGAGTTGTCGCTTGTTGCTGCGATCCCCTGTACTAAATTACAGTTATGTGTCTTAAATAGGTACATAGTTATGGCACTTATATTTTGTGGGCGTGACAGTGATCCGATTACGCGCCGCTACGACACCGACCTCTCTTGGGTGCCAAGAAACACGTGTAGAAAGTTTCATCAAAAAATCTTAAAATTTATCGCTTGCACGGACGGACAGATAGACGGAAGGAGGGACAGACAGGCAGTCACTGGGAATTTAAAACGTCATGTCATCCAGATCATTTATATAGGGTATGTACATATATATAAACCTATATCTAACTCGGTTATAAGTGTAGAAGTGATATAAACAACCGTTAGGTGAACAAAACTATTATACTCTCTGTAGCAACATATTGTGAGAGTATAAAAAGATTAAAAATTAAAAAATAATGGTTGAAAAGTACGTAAAGGAGAAAACTATGCTCTACAAACCATAACTTTTGGAATGAAATTGATATTTAATTTATAAAAATTAAAATATTAAATAAAAGTCAAAATAAAAAATACACTAGATATTGGGTATCAATATAATATTAAAAATAATATGAAAAAAAAAAAATTTAATAAATAAAAAAATATAAAAAATTAATAAATAAATAAAAAAAAAAAATAACCTATTAAAAACTTAAAATAAAAAAATTTATTTAATCAAAAAAATAAATTAATAACAAATTGGAAAAAATAAAAGCAATAAAAAAGTGGAAATAAAAAATTTAAATTTTGAAAATATAATCCATCGGAATATATTATATATATAATTTATTAAAAAGAGCTCTAAATAAAATCCGCATTATTTAAAATGCTTTTACTGTTATTTATACTACTTTGTACTGTCTGTGCATTAAATGATACTTCAAATAACTACTGTTATACACACTTATTTCTTAATTGAAAATCAACAAATTATGCAGCCTGACTGCAATTGTCTCTCTCATTTTTTTTCTAGCAATTAAGTTTGTATGTATACATATATGGTATGTAAGTATGTATATTTGTACCCGCATACCATATGTAGCATGCAGCAAGGTGTTAACTGTTAATCTTAACCTACATTCACGCTCGATTTAAGCGATTATAGAAATAGCAACAATGAGTTAAATAATAATGACAACAACAACAACAACGGCGTCAGCCAAAGTCATTAATTATACTCGCTACCGACAAGACAAGCAGCTGAAATGGCAAAGACATGTGAGCGAGTGGCAAACGTTTGCGTCCCGGGCATGCAGCGCACGAAAATGTAAACAACGCAAAATTTATAATTAAAACAGCAATTAATTAATGTGCAATAGCGCTAAGAAACCCAAAAACATGCACGTACACATATGTAAATACTCACTTATGGTAATAATATATAAAGCAAAAATTAGAAAAGAATAAAAAATTTTTTGATATAAAAAGTTTAAAAAAAAAATATGAAAAAAAAATTAACAAAAATAAGCCAAAAAAAAATTTAAAAAAAAAATAAAATATATAAACTGAAAACTTCACAAAGCCACTAATACAGAAAATGTTGACATGCAAACACAAAGCTATTTCTGCAATTAACTACAAAACGGGATTAAGAAATTTGGCGTGGTAATACTAAAAATGAAAACTAATGTCGAAAAAATATTTTATAAATTCTAACTTCTGTTATTATGCTAAAAGCGTGTCTTTATCTAAGCAATATATGCCATAAGTTCGCAGAACTCGTAATCGCGCCTTAAAATATGCTAAGTATAGAAAGTAGGTTATTTGCCATAGATAAGCCTTTGTATGTAAAACTGTATTTATTAACATTATAAATTCTCATTGACACTCACTTAGCAGAATTGCATTTGCACAAACTGCAATATATGTATTTATACATTAGTATGTAGGTGTCTAGAGAATAGTCCAAGTAGCTTTTTCTCACTTCAGTGCCTATTAACGCGTGCCTTACATATGTACATATGTACTTACACAGCTCTAACTAACTGTTAGCAATGCAAAACGAATGTATTAACGTTTATACGCATAATTTAATCATTTTATTATTTCGCTTATTAATGCGCATGCTCAGTTGGCGTATCGACAGGCTTTCGCCTTTGTTGTTGTGACTCTAGTAACAGTTACTAATTGAGTGCGCTTGCATGTGTGTATTTATATTTGTGTTTGGGAACAGCTGACCAACTAAGCGGCAACTAACTTGGCTAACAACAATAAACAGTTAGCAGATAATTATGTTATTATAATCTATGAGTACATTAAATGCTCTATTGCCCACATACGCACTTAAATTAAAATCCTTGTAAGAAAAAAATTTTAATTTTCTTTTATAAATTGATTTTATTTTATAAGTTGATTTATTTTACGATTTTTATTAATTTTTACAATTTCATTTTATGAACTGCTGCTCTGATTGAGTTATTTATTTTATTTTGTACATATATATATATATGTATATAAATATATATTTTTTTGTTTTTTGGTTAGCTTTGAAATGGAAAGCTAAGTTATGATCATTTGTCGGAACCACCCATATGGGACCACTATAGGATATATCTGCCATACAAACTAATCGATCAAAATCAAGCCCTTAAATAGAAAATTTTTTTTTATTATACAATATATCTTCAGGAAATTTGGCATGGATCATTATCCTAGACTAAGTCACAATCTTCAAATAAATTGTTCAGATCGGACCACTATATCATATAGCTGCTATAAAAACTAATCGATCAAAATCAATTTTTTTCATACGCTGTAATGCTAAAAGAAATACACCTTTGAAGGATATGATAGCTTCAGTGCAGCCGAAGTCAATGTTTTTTCTTCTCACCCTACATTATCTCTAGTTATCACCTCACATAATGCTCCTAAATGCATTCGTTCGAAAGTTCTTGCTCAACAAATGGAGTACCAAAAATTAACAGATTTTCCTTTCTACTTTTCAAATTTATTTGCTTTGACTTTGCTCAAATTAACTATGAATATTTGTTTTTATCACACTTTTTATATTTGTTCACTAATTTATTTTGCAAATTATAGTTGTCTTCGAATCGTTGGGCTTTGTAGCTATTTATTAGGTTTCCGCATACTCTCTTCTGTTGAATTCATCTAGATAATTTTGTTTTTGCTTTCACTTCACATATAAATTTTGTTGAGAGTTGAGAGAGCAAAGCCCAAACATGTAAACAGAGAAGTGGCAAATCGTAAGCGTTTTATGGTGTTTTATGCACTATTGCTTTCATTTTTAATTCCTTTTTTGATTCTAGACTTTTTTTTCATTTTCAATTTCATTAGTAATATTTTCTATAATTTTAATTTTATTTATTATTTTTTAATCTTAATACCAAAATAAATCGATAATAAATTTCTTGCAGGCTACGAACTTTCCCACACCTCTCCAAGCATAACTAATCCAACCAGTATATTTTGTAAACATACATGTATGGCATGTTTGTTTGTGTTATTCATTCTTTATTTCTGATATTCTCGCTTGGTTGACTGGCTTGACCAAGTCAAACGGCGCTTTGCTTTATTTATTTATTCCATTAGCTGCTCTTCACTGCCCATCGTTTGGCTTTTGTGTTGGAATGTGTTTGATATGTTTTTTAATTTACTCATACCTTTCATTATGCTTTAAACTTAACTTGGTAACCCAACAATTTATTGCTTTCTACATAATTTCATATTTGAAATGATAAGGTTAGGGTTGGTTGGGTTTCACTGTGCCGCTGTGTAAATATTTTTTCAGCTATCAGCCAACTAACTATCAGCCAAGGGCGTTAGAGATAATTAAATTTCTACATAAATTCTAATAGGTGTGAACTATTAAATAATGTGCTTAATAAGCGTAAAAAGGGGGAAAATTAAGTAGAAACAGAATGATGGGGGATTTTCGCAGTGATTTATGTTTAATTAAAACGGGTATACGTATTTACTTATGTACATTATGTGGTTCGTAGAATGATTTACCAAAGAATATATTAAATATAAAGCGTATATTTTTTTCAAAAACTCTATTAATGCTCTTTATGTTCGAAGTAGTAAGAAGAAAATCAAAAGAAAAACAGAAATGCTTAAAACTTGTCCCTAAATAAAGACACCCACTGTTTTTGCAAAATTAAAACACTCTACGCTTCTTAGCTTAGCTATATGAATATAGTAATATTAAATACAAATAATTAATGATTATTCAAAACATGAACGTATGTTAAAATTTACTACGGCAGGGTTCATTAAAACTAACCGCATGCAAAAAATTCAAAAGTTAAAATAAAAAAGGTGAAAAAACTCATTAAACCGAAAGCGTAGAAATATCATGGCTATACTAATACTAAGCTCATTAAAATGTACCCAAATATATAAAAAATATTTTTAAATATATTTCTACAAGTATAAAAGTGAATGAACTTAGAAAAAACAAAATTTGACACATGTAAGATTTTATTACATTTCAGACCCTTAGTTATAACAACAGTTTGTTTGATAGTTACTGGTATACGACTAGCAATTTTATTATTGAAAGATAAAACTATTTACTTGAAACTGTGTGTGTATTTGCAATGGAATTAAAGCTACTTTTACTTAATAAATTCTATAATTTGACCCAGACTGACAAAAACAAAACACACTTTCACGTATTTTGAATTAAAATAAAATCGGGCAATACTAACGCTAGCCTACCTAATACATAAAAAGCAAACTTCCGGTTGGATTTACATCGTATACATTTGACTGTAACTGAAAGAAAAAAAAACAACTATCGAAATTTAATATTGTAGGACAGTTTCGTCATCATATTCATAAACCTACGTCTCGTCATCAGTGAAGATGATTTAGATAAGTGTAGGGGAGAGGCAGCATACAGTATACATGGAGCTCGTCAAAATGGCACAGTAAATGATCGGCAAAATATATGTACATATAAACACACTTCCTTTAGCTTCTCTTTCACATAAATAGTTCTAAGCTTAGGCACTTAAATGCTACTGACCTAAGCTGCAAGTAGATCTCTCATCATTGTCTTGCGTTGTAAGCTTCTACCATAACACCAGATATTGGTGATGAGATCAGAAAAGCTACACACTATTAAAAAAACGTAGATAAAAAACGCTGGCAAGAAATATTGGAACACAACATATCCGATGAATAACTTTAAAATAAATAACAACAAAATTAAAAATACTAAATAAGTACCTCTGTTCGGCTTCAACACAAACACCCACAAAGTCGACAAATATAGACGAGCGTATGAAACTAGTTCACGCAATGAATTACAAATAAAAGCAAAGCTGCTGAAAAGCTAATAAAAGAGTTAAGATAAACCCGAAACACGTTCTGAATAGATATGAAACACGCAAATGAAAAATTAGATAGCAGTGGCGGTCAAAGCGATTAATGAGCTCGGTGTGTAGCAGTTTACAATAAATAAACTAATATTTCTTTTCTCAAAATCCCAGCAGACCAAAAGCTGCTGGAAAATATTTATGAATTTAAAAAAAAAAATAGTCAAAAGACCTAAGATGATAAAAAGAAAGTAAAGTTTGTTGAAAAAAAAATATTTCTCGTCGAAGAATATCTAACATGTGAACATGAGCTAATCCGATTGATCCATGATTGATAAAATCGTCTTTATGGGATAGATTGGATTTGATAAGCTACGTAAATATTTATCGGTGCGTTTTTATCAATGATATTTACAAATAAACTAGAGACTATAATCGACTACCATATATCTAAGAGGAATTTTGCGCAACTATTAGTACTCGAAGCAAAAAATCGAAAACGGTGTTACAGTCGTCCTTGACAGATTTCATATAAATTCCGAAATGGCGATTCTCGAATTAGGAACTGTTTGACTTAATGGTAATCGTGTAGGCTTGCTCTAGGCGCCTAACATGCTTGAATAGCACCGAGGTATTTAACAAAACTCAGGACCAACCAAAAAAAAATTTGGCAAAGTGGCATCAGTTAGTCTAAACAAGAAGTGTTTTGCATATGAATAAGTTATTAAAATAACAATATTTTGACTATAGCTCAAGGATTCTTTAGGCTAACGATATAATTTTTTGGGAAATGACGGCAGAAGTGATGACTTTAGCAATATTTTAGTCACGCTAACGCCGACTTAGTACTTCAAGGAATGCCGAAGCTATCTAGAGGGACCACTTTGTGAACTACCAACCATACCCTTCCATAGCATCTTGAATGGATCCCGAAAATTCCAATGATGGTGAAATCAAGATCATGTTGAAACACACATCAATGGAACAGTGTATGAAATAGCAGATATTGGAGTTGAACTTATAAAGAAATTGAAGCATTGAAATCTCCTGGATTAACTTAAGGGATCATATCCACTTGCAATTCAGAAAAAACGCATTTTTTTAATTATTATTATTATTTTTTTCTTTTTTGAAGAAGCATTTCATTTTATAAATAAGAGAATTTCCAGAATTGCATGTACTTTAATAATTGACGTTTCATTTTGAAACATTTTAAATTCCCTTGATGCCGTAGACGATCTCCAGGAAGACCTCCGAAATAAAAGTCGTTTTTTTTTGTGAAAAGAGTGGCTTAAAAAATCGAAATTATTATAAAAAATTTGATTCCTTCGAAGATTACTTGACAAAAATATCTAAGAAGGTTACGGAGAAATTTTTCTCAACGACCAAAGTGTTTTCAGAAAAGCAAGTTTAAAGTTTTGAGTATCTCCGAAACAATATGCCGAGTCAATCACAAATTTTCAAACAATATTATCAAGTAGTATTTATATGTAGATTCGAAATACCATATACTTATATGTAAACTGAAATAATATATATATTTTTTGAAATTCATAAAGCATTTCGTCAAAGTGAGCAAGTATTCTGTACAATTGGTTCACTGGGTATTGGTGTGTATTTGATTAAATTTCCGACAAAGTTCAAGCACCTCACCTTTTAGTGGCGGCAAAGAACAAAATACTCAAGCTGCATATTCGCTTTGAGTAAAGATTATTTATACTTTTGAAAAACGAACTTTACTTTATATAATGAATTTTTCCCCGACCACTATTTGCCACCATATTCTATGTACATAATACACACATGAATAGAAAATAGAAAAAAGCAGAAAATTAAAATTGAATGATAAAAATAAATGCACACTTTAGAGCATTTGTTGATTTGTTTACAAAACAAGCGGAGCTACTTGAGTGTCAGACACCTTTTACGGCAAAAGGAGCTGCCGGTGAGTGCAAGTTCAACAAGTGTACATGCACTCGAAGATATATATGTGAATGTATGTATGAATGTATGTATGTGTGTGTGCATTTCTAGATGAATTGCGCACTATTTTGTATAGACTCGAGTTTTTTGAGCACTCAATGCAATTGCAAGCTTACATATTCGTACATACACACAAATATTACGACGTAGATCAAGAAAGCAACGGAACCCTCAAGAACCGTCACTACCTAGTCAATAGAATTGGCTAGCAGGCGCATGCTGAAAGGTTGCACCGGGCGTCGGTTGGAATGTGGTAAGTGGCGGCACGACTGACTGCAGGTAATGCACGATTTGCCTGCCCCAAACACATACTAAACACACACCAACGCATATGTACATGTGTGTGCTTGCGCTTAGGCCACTTATGACTCAAGAGATTATGAATTAGTTGGCTAAACAAAATGCAGACACTCAGACCGACCGAAATGGCATGCACTGACTAATTGAAAAGCACAGAATTGTGACTGTTTTTGTTGTTGTGTTGGCGCTGTGGCTACGGCGGATGCGTTGGGTGAGTGTTGCGCGTTGAAATAGCGCACTTTTTGTCGATTTTTTTTGCTTTCATTTTTCGACTGGCATTGACATCGAAAAATTATTGAGTCTACGCGAAAAAATTGTGGCTCATCAATGTGAGTTGAACACTTATACACACACACATATGCTTGAGTATATATTTGGATGCATACTTTTGCATGCAAATACTTCACGCAGTTATTTATTGCTGGCATTAGTGTTTTGCCATAATTGTTATGCTATTTTTCGCATTGTGAAGAAATACGAAAATTTCAGACATAAATGTTGTTTTTTTTTCTTGTTTTTATCCATATATAATTGCATGTGAACGCCGTAAGCGCTGTAGTTAATATAATAACCACTCAGCGTCATCATCATTTCGTCTGTAGGCAATTTGTTGCAAGCAACATGTCCAGTCCAACAAGGCGTTGGAAAAACGCAGATTTTACTACAACTACACGTACAAACGTGACGAATATGATGTTGTCATATACAAAACAGGAGTGTTAAGGTGGTTTGTTGTTATTGAAATTTTGATATTGACGTTCTTAGCTAAAAACAAGGAAAACCGTTAACTTCGCTTACACCAAAGTTATCATACCCTTTACAGTTGCATTTATTATAACATACTCGTAACAGTATATAAAAAGTTCTTTATCTTGATTTTGATCGATGAGTTTGTATGGCAGCTACATGCTATAGTGGTCCGATATTGACGGTTCTGATAAATGAGTAGCTTCTTGAAGCGAAAAGGATGTGTGCACAATTTCAAATCCATATCTTAAAAACTGAGGGATTAGTTCACGCATATACAGTTAGTTAGTAACTGCATATACAGTAGCTTAGGACTGTAATATAGAAACTGCACTATGAAATACAATATTTTCTAAATAGTATTGGAGAATATTTCTGAGATGACAGTGTATGGCCAAACATAAATCTAGTTGCATTTCAGTAATGTAGAGAACAATGTTTTTGAAATGAGCGATAAACATTACCAGACGGCTTAAGCTTATGAAATGTTTGAATTGTTGAGATTAAATATCTCAGAGAGTAGAAAAGAGCACATAATAAAGGGCATTTAAGACATCCTCTGATTAAGGGTAACCTATCATAAATATCAACAATTAACACAATTCGGATTATTGCCTTTAAAATAAAGCCGATAACCAGAAGAGAATACACATTGATTATACATTTAGCGATGATGAAGAGGTAATTGCCGGCACTGAGGTGTATTTTGTAGTAAAACAGCAAGCGTACCCCAAAAATGTTAGAAAAGTTGAAGAACGGAATATCGCCCTTGACGGCATTTTGACCTCAAAAATCGAATAATTTACCGCTATTTTTTATACTATTTTAAAACTTACCATTAATAAAATAAATCAAAATTGAAGTTAAAATAGGTTGTAAAGCATACCTGTAAAAAAGAAAAAATAAAATTCATTAGAACTTTTTAAGATAATAAACATGATATATTTGCAAACACAAGTTGGATATTTTCACGATAATACAACGAAAAAATTATCCCTGATTATTTTAATAAAAAACTGTAAAATTGATTACAATTTTTTAAAAAGACCAATTTTTCCCGACTGATTATTAATTTTCTATGGCTGAAACTTATGTTGATTCCAGAAAATTTCGTAAACAAGTGACAGTTTTCAGTTACAGAGACAGGATTTTTTATTGAAAAGGGCCTAAGATGCTTGTTTTTATAAAAATTCACTTGCAAATCAGAAAATAATCGTTGTTATTGAATTATTTTTGAAGAGGCATTTTACTTAATAAATTAGTAAAAATTACATAGTACATTTACCAAATTTAATGAACTTCAATAATCCTTTATTCATTTAGGAACATTTTTTCTGGCGGTGAGGAAGATTTTTCTGCTTAAATTTATCTCAAATCCAAAATCCCAAAATAAATGTTCATTACAATAATTACAAATAGTGATGGAAGGACTAGTCTAAATTTTGATTTTTGAGAAAATGGCGGTCTCCCAGAAAAAGTCCTTATACTTCAGAGTGGCTTAAAAATCGAAATTTTTATCAGAATTATTATTCCAAATTACTGCCTGTCTGATAGGGTCTATGAAAACTGCAAGTCGATCGATTCAGCCGTTTTGGAGAAATTTTGCTCACCAACTCTAAAAACAGCGTTTCGAAAAAACGAGTTTAAACTTTTGGGTGCCGATTACAGTAAGTTATAATAAGAATAACCAATCATAACTCTTCCAACACCTTATTTATGATTGGCATTATTAAAGAATATTGCCTACATTTCAGCGCAAACACTGAGAAGCATGTGGGTATTGCCAACGGTTTTTCAACAAAATAAATAAATCTCACACCGCACTATTTTAGGGATATGTTGGAAGGCTTCTCTCCGACAAGTGACCCTAAGTACTCATAGACTACTAACTTTAAATTCAATATGAATTCGAGCAACCCTAATGTATACATGCAACAAGATATGCTACACTTTGACTGCATAAAAATATGCTAAGAGTAATATATACATCTATATATAGTATGTAGGTATGTGGTTATCTGTAGATATACACGCGTATACTAAATATTGACTATTGCAGACCATTGCAGACCATACAAAGTGGCTGCCACAAGCATGGAAATATTGACTTAGTCAGTGCTGCCACAAATAACAACAGCACCAGCAATAACAACAAAAAGTACACATTAACGGCGCGCACACAGAGTGCAGTCAAGCGCACCGAAAAAAAAAGTAAACAAATAAAGTAAAAGGCCGGAGGAACGCGTAGCCACATTGCCGGTGATGAGATTCATTGAAAGCCGAACGCATAAAACATACCATCGCAGTGGCCATTCGACCGGTAACTTTTAAAGACATGCCATGGAAGTGATGATGATAGATTATGCCAATGAACTTGACATTAATATGGCTTCCAAAAAGCAGCTCCTGTCAACTACCGCCCGAAAACGCGCAGCGGTAAGGCAATTTATTTTCTACCACACCTTCAACCGACGCAGCGCTCACTCGTCTCACCCCCGTTCTATCTCTGCCGGAATGTGCGACTTTTCCATTGACAGTTTGCCAGTTGCATTTCTCTGCTTCTTTTCGTCTACTTCTTTCTCTTACTATCTAGCTGCCATTGGAGCCAACGCTGATTTATATTTTTATTGCCTATGATTTTGTGAGAAAAATATGCAAGCATGCAATATTTTATTGGCTTGCCTAATGAAAAAGAGTCATGACTGTTGGTCATGATATCATTGCATGTTATTACTGTTAATATAATATACTATATGAATGTACATTGATGTATACACATGCGTGTGTGTGTACTGTAACAACGTTATAATAGTATTTAGAATATTTCCATTGCATTTGAATTGAAATAAGTTGAGACCACTATCCGCTATATTTTAATGAGTGCAATCACCATCTCTTAGCTTATAATTTGCGCAACCGTTATAAAGTTAAAGACAATAATATTTTTTTATTTAAACTAGATTCAGTCATACTAGCTAACTTTTAGGCCATGTCAGGAAAGACAGGCGGCCGAATTTCAGGAGCTTGGTTTGATGGCAGTAAAGAAAAAAGAAAGCATATACGAAACTATGCAATTATCTGATTGGTACTAGAAAACTATAAATATTTGGGAATCGTGGTGAAAAGAACTCAAAACAAGAACCGAAGCTATAATACCTTACACAGGTGCATTTCTAGCAGCTATATAATCTGATCAAATTTGGATCGGACTGGTCCATTTAAACTGTTGGATATGTAACTGTAAAGCTGACGAGCTGGCAAGGAAAGACACTGGGAACAGGTCGGTGCTCTACTATCCTCAAATGTTCTACTATTCGATAGCTGGGCTTCGCGGGAGTTTGGCCCGCACTGGACTATAATCAGTTCATGCGTTCTCACAAGATTCTTTTAGCCCAAGCTCAGTCGTAAGAGATCCAGTGAGCTCTTTGCCCTCATTAATGCTAGCCTCTCCCTAGATTTGGGAGTTCTCACAGGCCCTAGCGACATCGGTAAGGTTGAGAATCTTATCTGATACTAGCTGAAGAAGCTGTATGGAATCTTGATTGTCTGGCATTTGAGAGATTAAGTCTTATTTGAGAGCACAATCTTTCAGATATCCCACCGAACTGTGGGTATAGAAATTAAACGCGTAAGCATTTGCCACAAAGCGCTTTGGCGATTTAAGATCAGATACAGAAGTTATATTTTTTGGGGCTTCACGAAGGGCTGCTTATAGTAGTCCTAGTGTAATCCCTGAATCAGCCATCTATCAAATTTTGTGTAAATTTTGTTTTCTTAAAGGTCAATTAGTGTTTTATAATAGAAAAAAACCAAACAACGAGTTTGCTTGAAGTCGTTAAAATGTTTTGAGAAGTCTACTTTATCACGAACGAAGAGTATTTAAGTGGCATAAAGCATTCAGTGAAGGTCGAGAAGTCGTCGTCACCTCTGTCAAACAAATAATTACTGGTGACGAAACGTAGGTTTTCGAATATGGTGCTCCAAAAATTGGCCGAAATATAAATTCGCTGACGCTTGGCCATCCCAGCAGAGGCTTATAACAAGAGTATGGAAATTTGGATTTAGCGTTGGCATACTTGTATTAGCTCAAGAGCCTTTTTGGGAGGCGAATATTTAAGATTTACATTAAAATACATGAATATGTAGCTTTTTAGTTAGTCCGGGTCAAATTTGATTAAACAATGTATTTCCATAATTGTACAGCTTAAAGAAAGGGTAAGAAGTCCCAAGCATGGCCTAAATAAAAGCTAAAATTTCATACTTTTCCTTTCATCACCCTTTTTGATAAGTACTCATATTGCGTAACTAATTTTTTATGGGAGTAATAAGAGACCCTGAGATTCTCCTAAGCCCATTGGGAAAATATTATATATATATATGTATGTAATGAGAGCAATGGATACAATACATTTTTAAAGTAGCTACGGCGTCTAAGCTAAAATGAAATCTTCTCAACTCAAACGGCCAGAAAGATAATGTTAGAAAGATCACGAACGTGTGTTTATAATCTTAGCAAGAGATCGTATAATCTCAATATATCTCTTAACAGACCGCATGCAACGCTATCTAACGCCCAGAAACTGCTTGGAAAAGAAAGAGGGCATTGTTTGCCAATTTTAGAGTAGATATGTATATTGTATGAAGTTTGAAGAAAATCACAAGGAAAAGCAAAAATATGCGGTGTTTCGAAGATTGTAAAACAATTTGGGACTATGCGAATTTTAGTAAGAACCTGAATGCAAAACCTTACTCAGATATCCTTATATATAAATATAAGCTTTCTTTATTTCGCCAAAACTGAGAGAATGGCGAATCGAACAAACAATTGGCATAAATGACAAAAACTGGCATAATAAAAGTGAAATGGAGTTATAAAAAGTTATATCACTTTAGGAAGGTATATTCGTACTCTCTTATATTTCCACTTCCTTAACAAAGAGAGCACAGCAAACAAATAAGTGAGAAATCGAAGTCGCTTAATACATACGTCCTGCTCGCAGATCCACTAGCGGCTATATACAAATATATCGCTATAACCAAGGCTACCAGGAAACAATTAAAGCAAATAAAAACGCTGCCACAACTTAAGCATAAATCCAACTGACGCCAAGCAGAGATTGCAGAAATTCCTCTCAGACGACTTGTGCTGCAATTCTCAGCACGCAATTTACACACATACCTACTCAAGTATGGGGATATGCCGAGTATACATTTGTATCGATTTAATAGGAAAACGTGCATCCCTAATTGCGGATGTGTGGCATGACTTGCTAAGTATGCGATACCAAATGCAACTATGTAGCAACTTTCCTATACAACAGTATGCATGTATATATATGTGACACATGTACATATATATATATACACATATTTTTTGTATATTTATATGTAGTTATATGATGTATCAACAGAAATGGCAACGAGAGTATTTTACTTGATTGCCGTTTGCAATCAGAAGATGTGTGCTTAATGCACATATAACAACAATAACAAAGAAATCAAACTCGGTGACGATTAGTTGTAGCAATACGCGTCATAAAATGGTTATATGCAGAGGTACATACATATATAGATTACATATATAGATATATATGTATGTATGTACATACAGGTGTCTGCATATGTTTACGCTTCTTCGGCTTTATAAACAACCAGAGAGAACCAAGCTTCACCATTTTATTCCATTCATATTATGTATCGACGTATGGTTATGTTCTTTAAGTGCCAGAAAATGACAAAGAAGTCAACGCATAACCTCAATTTTTGCTTGTTTTGCTCATAGAGAGTTTATCCAGTGTGTAAGTGGTACAAAAAAGACGGTTGATTCCATAAGCAAAATTTATGTCGTTGCATCAATGGAATGCTGTCTGCGCTTATGTGGTGAGTATATGAATTATAAATATTAGCTAAATATATACATATTTGTATGTATAAATGTAACTGCGCTCGAATTCAGCATTCAAGACAATTACAGGCTCGGTATTAATTCTATTATTCTCGGAATCTCGGGGTTGAGGTCGTCAGAAGACAACAAAAACAAGGCCAATAATGCACACAGCACGCACAAGAACAATGTCAAGAAGTTATGTGACCAAATCCATAATTCTATTAAATTTTGAGCGTCTTGCTGTGAGTTGAGACTACATTATAATCTGCCAATAAGCATTTCAAGAAAGTTATATATGTACATAAATATAGGACGAATAATGCGAATAAAAAATTACGTAATACCTAAGTACCCCAACGTCAACATACTGACATAATTGACCGAATAATGGCAGTTTATGTAACAAATGCTAATGATGAATAATTTGGAACAAGAAAAAGCAGGAATAAATGAGATAGACAACACAATGACAGAATAAGTTAATCAGCAAAAAGATTGCTTTGTGATGAACATATTTTTTTTGTTGTCAAACAAGTGAAAATAATAATGTAGATAATTTCGGGGGAAGAGCCACTAAAATAAGTTAAACTAAATAAATGGAGAGATATTACAGTTACGATCGAATCGGAACAGTTCCTGAAAACTCCAAAATACCAGCAACATATTATTTGGAAACCCTTTCTGAATACATTGGCATGTAAATTGAAACTCTATCTTCAACACTCTACTCAACTTGTAACTTAGTAATGCACGTCATTCGTCTAGGAACTGTCAAGATTTCTCATGAAGATCTAATGAATGCAAAAAAAATTGAGTTAAATTTTAATACTGCCTTTCAACTTGAAGTTGGGTAGGTATTAATTATGTCAGTAGATTTTAAAAGTCAATCAACACAATGGATTCATTTTAGTTGAGACTTAAATCAATCATCAATTGCAGGTTTTATTTAACAAAGTTAAAATTATTCGATTTAGGTCAAATAAGCACTGTTTTGTTTGACAACTTGTTGCCATTTTAAAGGTAACTTTATATGCCACTCAAATAGAAACCTTAATAACACTTGGCAAAAACTGAGGCAATCGATATTCGCAAGCTTCTCTTAAGGCGAATGTTTTACCAGCAAAATCGTTCGTCACAGACAGAACCAAGTAGTAATCACTACATGCCAGGTACGGACTATAAGGTAGATGCATACAAATCTACCACCCAAGCTCCCGAAGCTTCTGGCGAATCCTTATCGAAGTGTGCGGCCTTGCGTTGTGCTCACGGACTTTGGCCATAGCGGAGCAGCTCATAGTGGATGATTCCCTACCAATCACATAGCAAAATTTTCTTGACCGTCAATCCTGGCTTGGCTATCGTTTACGCCGGCTCTCCGCGATTAAACCACGACCGTTTTCGATTGCGGTTGTCGTAAGTGACCGACTTTTTATTACTAATAAACGTCCGCTTCAGAAATGTATAGATTTGATTTAAATCGCAAATTTAAATTTGGTCCATGTGCGTTAATTCGTGTGGCATCCATATATCGACTTTCTTTTTATATCCACACTTATTTAAATCCTACCAAACAGCCTTTTGGGCCATGCTTAGCATCCTGGGCAATCGAAACCGTGCTTACATGACGATCGGACTACACAATTTCCATTATTTTATCGATATTTTCGATAAATTTTCTAGAGGGTGTTGCATTTTTGAAATAAAAATTACTCGGTCATTGCTCGTTATTATTACAGTATAGAAACATACATTTTTTGGAAAAAAAAAAATTTTGGGAAAAAAAACATTTTTTAACATCTAGAGACGGCCCTCACTTTAAAAGTAAAGTTAACATCTAGAGACGGCCCTCACTTTAAAAGTAAAGTTTCGATTAAAATTTTTATTTCGTAAAATATTTTTGATAAGTGTTCTAGAAGCTGTGGAGAGTCCTCTTTCTGGCCAATTAAAAGTTATCAACTTAAAAAAATTTTTTGGACTGTATTGAAGTTTTAAAAAAAAGTCTTAAACGACAACATGATTTACCTAAGTGTTAAAATAAATTTTGAGTCAAAAACCGTCAAATCCGGTCATTTTTATTTAAATGTGAAGAATTTAAACCAAAAAAAATAAATGTTTTTTTGCCCAAAACAAACTTTAAATCGAGATTTACTTTAGAAGAGAGTGGGACGCCTCTAGATGTTAAAAAACAACAAAAAAAAATTTCCAAAAGTTTTCTTTTGTATGATCTAGAAATTTTACCTTCAGGCTAAGCAAAAAAAAATTTTTTTAGCGCTCCACCCTAATAAACACCATTCACATTTTCAGCCGTATGACTTGCGTTTTCGACTTTATCCAAGAAAACCTACGCCGTATTTTCTGTTTGCCGGTGTCCATCTTAGAGGCCTGCTCAAATCTGTGAATATTTTTAGTGCGAAATCTTAACTTTCTAACGCCTTACTTAACCGAATCGCAATGTATAGAGAGAAAGTTATGGATTTCTTTTTACAAGACCTAATATATGTATCTCCAAGTTTTTTCAAGTGGATGGCTAATTTGATGTAATTAAAAAATCAATCCGATTATATTTAATAGCTTCCTTTAACATTATTAGAGTAGAATTTTTCCAATAAATTCTCCAGGTATCTTTCGCTTCTAAAGCCAAAATGTGTTTATTGTAAATTGGTGCATTAATAAATCAGGAAGAGAACTATTTCAAATAATATTCGTTGCCTTCACTTTATGGGCCTGACTAAATACTATCGTGAAGTTATTTAGTTTTATTAATACGAACGAGATACCAAAATTCAAACATTCAAGAAATGCTTAGTTTCCTGAAAGCTCTTGAATTTATCATAAGAGAATTTTGTGAATCAGTTGAATAAAGCAAATACATATAGCTTTCCTCCAATCACTGCTCAAGGCAATGTGAATCACAACCTTAAGATACTTCAAGAAGAAGAAGAAGAGGTTTCAAGAAGCCTTTAGAACTTTCCTCTGCCACAAATAAATATCCAAGCTACAAGTATATCTTAAGAAGCTAACGAGTCTTTTCTTTTAGGTCGCTTATGACAGAAAATAAGCTGAAAAGGCAAAACATCAACCTAAACCGTATCATTATTTATTAAGTTCTCTTATGCTCAACAACAACAATAGGCCAAATTTTCAATTACTAATAACTGTTTATTTATTTTAGCATATAAATTTCGGGGAGAAGTTTAAATATGCTTACTTCGGTGTACACAAAAACTTGAACCCCCCATGTTAGTCAACGTCTGCTTCTCCGTGCTGCGCATATTTTATTTACATTTCAGTTGTTTCCGTGTGGGCTCTTCTACTGAAATTTGCATGAGCGCGCAATAAAATTTCTGCTATTTTATTGCCGTTACAGCCTTGACTGACTTTATCATGTAGTTTTTATGTTTAGCAGTTTTTGTGCTAACAACATAAACCTCTTTCCTGATGTGTTGTCTTGTCTTTTTGCCTACTCTCGTTACTTTGTTTATTCTTGCTCTTGTTATAGAACTCATAATCGTTGAAATGTTGGAAAATGCCTAAACAGTAATAGGAGGAGAATATAGAGGGGGTTTCCCCTTCTACCATTTCACGTTTGATGAAACATTTCGACTCACATTACTAGTTTCGTAATAAGAAATTCCTTATTCACATATTTACAAATATATGTACAAATGTACACATAACCGCGCAAGTGTATATATATAAATGTAAATATAGATAGATATTTAATTTCAACACATATCTGCACATATGTATATCCGAAACTAATTAGCAGTTAGATAATAACAGCCTCATTAGGCAATCATTAATGTATAAACATACATGCAAACTTACATATAAGTATGACTGAGAGAGAGATCTTAATCAAATTAGGTTTTACAATCAACACCATTTTTGGAAATCAGTTTGAAATTTTTGCGCTCATACAAATATGTACGTATGTAGGTGGGTGTTAAGTGATTTGGCTAAAAGCTTTACTTTTAAATTTTACTTCAAAAATTATCGTTTTAATCGTGATTAAATTATTTCTGAAATTTTTACCTACATTATTTTAATAGAAATTAATTAAAAATTGGTTTTCACTATGTATTATATTTAAGGTAATGACAGTTTTTTAAAGATAAAATATTTTTAAGCTTAACTCTAAAAATTTACTTGACTAATGTGGACTAACGTAAAATAATAGAACATGTTTCTAAGTGAGTAGAGCACTTATTCATAATTAGGCCGATTACTGGTACCGATTTTGTTCTACATGGGCTGAAAAGTCTATGACAGCAACAGAAAAAAAAATCGCTATTCTTAACTTAGAGTACTAGAATACTGTTCAAAACATTTCATTCAATACATCTCAAGTTATTGGTTCGTAAGTGGCGCTACCTATATAATTTTGTTTACAAAGAAAAAAACTGAATTTCGTGTTTTGCTGCGTTTTTTGAACATTCCCCACTATGAAACAGTTTCGGCTACTCTTTCCTAGGCTCGATGCATATTTCACTCAAATGAGGTCATAATGTAAGGCCTTGAAACTTCACTGAATTTATAAATTAATTAATATTATATTCCAAAAGTGTGCCATAACTGAAAAAAAACGCGAATACTTAAGGTTTTCCTTGATTACCGGGGTGAAGTCAATTGGTCACTAAGAAATACTACTTCGTCGTATTGAGGCGTCTACATAAACAATTCGTCGTAAACGTTCGGATTTGTGGGCAAAAAATTCATAGATTTTGCAGCACGATAATGCGCCGTTACATTCTAACATGATTGTGCCTGACTTTTTGCCAAACACGAAGAGAGTCATCGCTAGACCACCGCATTACCAAGATTTGGCACCTTGCGACTTTTTTCGGTTTTCGAAAGTGAAAAACCCGCTTCACGGCTAGTGCCATTGGTCCATTGAATCCATTAAAAGTCATCCACGGAAAGCACTGAAGAACATCCCAGCCGAGGCTTAGAACAAGTGTATGGAAAATTGAAATAAGATTGACATGGTTTGATGAGATGTTAAAGGCTTATTTTCAAATAGAAAGGCCTTACAGCTCGTATAGTAAAAATCTTATTCATATAAAAATTATCAGTTATTATTTTTTTTAACTTTCTCTAATACTTGTAATCTATATTTTATTAAGTGAACATCCCAGTATAAAAACAATTTAATTGCGGCCAACTTCACGATCTATGAAATCAAGCTTCACTTAGACTCGATATTACAATATGTTGTAAAAACTTGTAATTTCCGCAATTTGGCGTCAAAACCAAAAAATAAAATATAAAAATAAAAAAATAAACATATAAAAAAATAAAAAAAATTTAAAAAAATAAAATTTAAAAAAATAAAAATTAAATATATTTAACAGAAAATAAAATTTAAAAATGTTTAAAACAAATTTTAAATTAAGAAAAGTAAAATACAATATAAAATAAGCAACTTGTAATAATTAAAAGCATGAAAACGGGAAAAACGCTAATGACTTGCTGTTAACACGCTAAATGTCTGTTCGGCTGCACAAAAGGTGTTCGAGCTGCTTGAAGTTAAACAATTAACGAAAAACGAGACATTTTTATTTACTTTTTTATCGCCGCAATACATATTAATACTTATGTTATTTTATAGTAACTTGAAGCCAAAATAACCGAGTCATTAGCAGCGCAGTTAGCAGTTTAATGACCGCCAACAACAAGCATGAAGAAAGCACCGCAACACTCGTATGCGTGTGTATGTGTTTGGTGGCGTGGTACTTGCGGTCATAAATAAGTGCGGCCTTACTAGGAACTCAAAAAAAAATGCAAGAACAAATGCATTGTTTAGTTGCACCTGGTTGTTGTTGTTTTTGTTATTGTTTATGCATTTTGTTTATACATTTTGTCAACAGTTTTATTGTTGGGCGCTGCTTTATTCACTTTTATTTTAATTTTTTATTTTATGCCACTTTTCCGCTTTTGAACTGCGTGCGATAAAAATTCGCCGGCCACGTTTGCGGATGCCAGGGCGTAGAAAACAGCCGCAAACTTCGACTTGCCATTCGAGACGTTGCTTCTGCCATGAGCTGGTGTTTGTGTTTCAGTGTGATTGTGTGTGTGTGTGTGCATGTGTTATGACCCAAGTACGTGCGCTGTAAAATTTATTTTGAATTTGTTAAACTTTTATGTGGACAATTTAACGAGACCTCGGTCAGTTTACAGTTTCACATGCCTTTTTCCTTCGCATTTATTTTGTTTTTTCTTTAATTGGAACTTTTTAACTACATGCCTCAACATACCATATTTACATGTTTGTATGTTTGTTTTTTATATCCAACTTTATTACGACTTTTTTAGTTGTCATAAAATATTATATGTTTTTATAAAAAAAATCCAAGTTTTTTATTCTTGAATTAGATTTCTTTTCATGATTAGGGTAAGATTTTTGACATTGAATTTTGAATTTCCATTTAATCTCCATCAAGAGCCACACAACCAATCCAGCGCCGCTCTAACATTTCAATACCACTTTGGTAGAACGATTTGCCTTTTGCCTCTACATTCGAGCAAAATTTCTTACCGGCTAGCATTTTTTTGACGTCTGCGAACAACCAATAGTCGCTGGGAGCCAATTCTGGAGAATAAGGTGGTTGCGGCAGTAGTGTTAAGGTAGTAGTCTGGTAACTTGGTTTGGAAAAATCGACTTTTTTTCGAAAATATTATACACATATGATGTATTAAGAATGCAATAAAAAAATTTAAAACGAAAATCGAAATATTGACGAAGTTATGGCACCTATACGCTGTTATTACATAACATATATAATCTGTTCTTGAAACTTTAAACGCGTTTTTCTCGAAATAACGTTCTTACGGTCGGCCCGGATGATCAAAAATTTTCTATCCCACTAATTTAAATATGTTATTCTACTCATCAATAGCTCTCGTAAGAATAGGACTTTTTTTATCGTTTACTTTCCATTTTACAGCCCGATTTCAATTTGAAAAAATTTCACTTTCTTTTCGAAGTCAACCATTTTATTATTTTTGAACGAAATTGTATAATTCTAGTTCCAACCAGAATGACAAGCTAACAGAATAATAATCATTTTGATTTTTCTGATACAACTGTCCTTAAGCGCCCAAATCACTGGGGCGAGCCACCTCCTATTTTTTTTTTGAGACGTTCACCTCAATGCGACGAAACAACAAATTTCAAAAAAAAAGACTGAACTAATTTTTTAATACACTCTGAGATACCATTAATAATATATTACAAAATGAAACGATTGAATTTTATTTTTTCCAAATCAAATATTTCTAAAAAAGCATTAAAAAATACGCAGACGACTATCTTAATATTATTATACCCGCGTATGTACTCGTATTAAGTTAGCTATGAAGTTTGTTGCACTCAAAAGGAAACGTTGGAGACCTTATGAATAAAAAGCTTTAATACCCTTCACAAATAAAAAGCTTCTCTACAAGAACTTGATTTTGATCGTTCAGATTGTAATGCAGCTATAGTGGTCCGTTCTGAACAATTCATCAAAAAAAACCGTTTTATAAAAAAAAATCAAATATTTTTCAATGTATTTTTCCATTGAGCATAATTTTTAAAATAATCAAAGTAACTTATTTTTTTTAGAAAAAATCGTTCCTTTCCTCCTAAACCTGAACAAAAAAAATAGTTACCCCACTATGTAAGTTAGTTATCTTAAGCAGTTAATCTATGATCTCCATCTTGCATGAGCTATAGAACCTAACCTAAACTAACTCTATGGGTCACCAAAACACTATTGAAAACTGAATCAACTCTAATCTACGAAAAATGAGGTGTTATGAGTCAACACCAACAGGCAACAATGAAACGGCAGCAGCCAACAAATGCAAAAGTGCCAATAATACCCATAACAACAACAGCAACAAATAAGAGCCGCAACAATAAGCAATTTGAAAAGGGAATAAAAAAATCGAGCGCAAATATATTATGTCAACATTTTGTCGCAATTATCGCGGTTCTTTTACGCCAGCGGCAGTTCAATGCGCATGAATAAATATATTTATTACATATATATTTTAGTGTGCAAACAACAGCTTAAAGCGGTGATTAAAGCTTGTGCGTTGCTATTGTTGTGCCGCGTTGTCTCAGTTGATTCTAGGGCTGTTGCTGTTGTTGCTGATGATTATCCAATAACTTTTGTCTGTTGGATTAACATTAGCGTTCATATGGCAACTTCCGTCGTTGCAGCAGCGCGCAGTGCATTTTCAATGCTTCAAAGTTCATTGCAATGCATATTTATTTATTGAATGAACGCAATTTTTATTTTATTTGTTATTTTTGTAATATGCCGCTGTAATCATATGAGGGGAAGAGAACAGAAATATTTGTCATCAGCGGATTTTTTGTTCCCTTAGCTTTTATATAAAATGGCTGATGTGCTTAAAAAAGTTAAACAAAATGTTGTATATAAAAATACATTTAAAGAAAAGCACATAAATAAAAAATTCTAAAAAACAAAATAAAACATATACATATATAACTAGAAACAAAAAAATAAAAAAACACGATATTACATTAAAAATGATTAAGTACAAATTAGAAAATATGAAAAAAATTTTAAATAAAAAAAATATAGCAACCAAAAAAAAATTAAATATAAAAAAATGTATAAGAATAACATTAGAATTAAAACAATTCATATTAGAAGAAAGAAAAATTAAAAAAAATTAAATATTATTATAACTTGAAAAACATTAATTTTTAAAAATAAATAAACTAAAAATAAATTAAATTAAATATAAACAAAAAAAAATTAAAACATTAAAAAAATTAAAATTAATATATAAAAAATATTTCAACTTTAAATTATCATAAAAAAAATGTTTTTTTTTTTTAAAACCCGAAAAGTGTTTTTTTTTTGTGGTTCTCAATGACACAATGCTTTTTTCGGATTTGCTCCTTTTAATAGCTGTTACTGATTTATACATTTCATAATGAACAGACTTACTCCCGAACAAAGTTTGCAAATAGTGCAAATTTATTACCAAAATAATGGCTCGGTTCGCGCGAAGCAATTTTTTATTTTTGTTTGGCGATGAAACTCACTTTTGGTTGAATGGGTACATTAATAAATATAATTGACGCAGTTCGAGTGGTAATAATTCACAAGCCATTGTTGAGTTGCTGTTACATCTTAAAATAGCCACTGTTTGGTGTGCTTTATGGGCAAAGGGAAACATTGATTCATATTTAATAAAAAATAAAGCCGGCCATAATATTGCAGTCAATGGGGAACGCTAGAGGGCCATGATTAATGACGTTTATGTGCCTGATTTGGAGCACGTCTTTTCTATGTTAGTAAAAATTACTAGTTTTTAGTTACAGAAAACAGCACTAAAGAATTTATTTCTTAAAATCTGATTCTTACAGCTCTTATATAAGATATATATTTAAATGAAATTATAAAAATAAAAAGGGTTGCAATAAAAAAAATGTAATAAAACGTTATAAATATAATATAATATTTAATATACAAATATAATTTTATAAAATAAAGAACTTTAATATTCGAGTGAAAAATCTACATACATTACTACATAAAATAAATAAATAGGTATTTTTAAATAATTATTTAATGTATTTTCTATTAATTTATTTTTTTTTATTAATTTATATATTTATTAATAATTAAATAATTCATTTTTAAATATATAAATTTAAAACAAAAAAACATTTTTACAACAAAAAATTATTAAATATTTGACAATAATAATTTTTTTAAACTATTTTTTTTTATAAATAATTACAATAATCATATAATTAATTTTCTTTTAATATATTTTTGTTGTAATAATATTTTTTTTTCAAAAACACTATTGTTTTAAGCTGAAGAAAATAGCACTAAATAAATTTTTCACAAAACCTAGAATTAAAATTTTTCTCAGCTTAAAACCCATTGATTTGCAATGCAAAAGTTCAATAGCAAATGACCCTGCAACACTGCACTTTGCGCAAATAGCACAGCGCAAAGCAAAAACTGTGTGAAAATGTAAAAGCTGCATTAACGGCGAAAATATAGATGACCTGATTAGTGTTCATTTCACGGATGAGAAATTGTGAGAGAATTTGAAGATTTTACTGTAAACTACAAAGCCAATACTCGAATGTTGAAGAAGAAAATTAAACGGTACAAGGCAGAACATAAATGCTTATTTACAGTATGCTATAAAAGTATTTGTTACGAAATGTTATTTTCATTGTTTAAAGTTATAAATTAGCAAAGGATTGTATGCACTGGCTTTCTGCTTACTCGGTGAGTTATTGTCACACAACATTACTATTTTATATATAATATAATCTATGCCCTCCCACATTTCACATCAGTTTGCACCAAAACTGTAATATTGAGGTACTCTAGTACTAGTTCTAGGAACTCTAGGAGTAAACGAATAATGTTTTTAGGGCGAAATTTCTGAGAGATCTCCAAGTTGAAGAGAAACTGTATTATCGATGCTAGAGGTGCTAGAGGTTCGATAACATTAATTTTTTGTACCAAATCATATTGTTTTGTACAAAGCGAGAAAACCTCGAATAATTTTAAAAAGTGTATATTATTTTTGGTATATTGTAGGTAGGAAGAGTTGCATAGCAATTTCGACTTTTTTTGGTAGGAAACTAACACATGCCAGGAATACACAATCTACAAAGCTCTGCTTCGGTATATTCCTGGTTAGATTAAGGCTGTTCTGTTGTGAGGTTAAGAATATGTTGGAATCTTTATGTACCGACTATGGTTGCAATAGAATCCAAAAAATTATAAGTTATAGCGGTTGTTCTAAGCGTTGGGCAGTGTTCTTTCGTTTATTTTGCATTACGTTTATTTTGGAATCACATTAACACAATGCTCAAATGTCCTGTTGCTAGTTGTTTTTGAAAATTTCATCAAATATTGTATTGTACTAATGTAAAATTAATTGTACCCAGCCCAATAGTGTATTCCTTTGAGTAGAGTAAAAGAGTCCCAAATTGAATATCAACGTTGTAATTAAAATGTAAACTTGCTTCATAGGCGAGGCGACCGCATCAATTTGCAATTTAAACGCAACACTCGCTCACCGAACGCCCAACCCAGCGTGCAGTCAGCGCCTAGGCAACCAAAACCACAGAAAAAACTTTGCGCTAGCAACAGGAAATTTAATCACTGGCATGTCGGCCCTTTTCAACACACCCGGCAATGCATAAAGCGGATTAAATATGCAAACGCTTAAAAATGTTCAAATATTGTGGCAACCCGCACACACACACACACACACATGCACACAAACTAATAAAGAGTACTGTGCAACGACAAGGAAAAATTCAAATCCTATAATTTCGCAAAAGCGTAGTGGAGAGAGGAGGGAGCAAGTTGCAAGAATTGGAAATAACTAGCTAAAAATGCAGAAAATTCTTTATGCAAATTCTTAGAGGATTTAAGCAAATCTTTGGCCCATTACGTCAAAATTTCAACACCAACAACCAGGAAAGCCAAATGAGATTGTTAAGCGAATGAAGATAAGAAGAAGCAAAATAGAAGAACATACAGTTGGGTGGTTGTGCAAACCTTGGCTGTGAGGTGATGAAATGCAAATGTAAAATGAGAAAAAACAAGCGGAAAAAATTTCCTTTTCAAGTTTAAATGCCAGTTGTGTGCGTGTGAAAGCGCAGAAATGGAAGACTGCTGCGATAGAAAGGCAGCAAAAAAAAAACGAGAAGTAAAAAAGCCTTAGAAGTTACGAAAGGTAAATAAACTATGAAGTAATATTAGACTTTGGAGGCGGCTTAGGCCAGCAGGATGCAATGCCGCACAAAAAACAAGTGAGGTGTGCAAAAAAAAAAAAAAAAACAAAGCATGAAGCATAAGAGTGCGTGGAGACCGTGAATCAAAGACGAATCTCCTAGTTGCACCTTTGCAAACATATTTACATAAAAAAGTTTCGAAGACAAACACATCCCGTCGTAGTTGCGAGAAAGTTTTTGTATAGCGTAGTCAAGGTGCTTGGCCGGTGGTTGAAGTGTGCACAGACAAGGAGCAGAGACACTGCAAACACTGGCAACGAGCGTTAACAACAACAATTGAGAATTTGTTGTTAGACTACCAAGTTTGCTGCAAACTTTGCTTCTTTAACGAAGAAGAATTGAGGCAAAGCTAGGTAAATATAATATAGGTAATATATATTATATGGGTATACCAGAACTTCGAGCTCCGAAAATGCTTTATCCAAAGGATTTGGGGTTCGAAGTTCGTGGGGAGAAACTTGAGGTCCCAACCTGAACTCAAATATTATCATCAACTTTAAAACCAAAAATGTATCAATTGTTGTAGAAGTATGACATATTCGATATTTATAGCGGTAATCAATAAAATTGAGGAACACAGTGCGACTTTTAGAGGTCCTCGTAATAAAAAAAAAGTTTAAAAAAAATGCCGATTATATGGATACAATAGATCTTGGGGATCAGAAAGTGTTTTATCCAAGATATTTTCGGACTCGAAAATGTCCATACTTGTTTCTAAAAAGTATATGTACATTAATACTATTGTAAACTTGAGAAAACTATAGTAGGTTCCAACCTGAACTCAACTTCAACATAAATATATCTTAGACTCGATATGGGTCGTACTACTATAAAAGGTTTAAAGAAGTCACCAACTTAAAATGAATATCCAGGAAGGACACCACATATCTCAAAATCACTTGGGAGTAATATTTACGAAGACGATCTGATATAAGCTTAACAAATCAAAGGAATTACGATCTTTTTTCAAAAATAAAACTAATAGCCTTTGGCTTTAATGCATTTGACTCACTGAAGCTCCAACTTATTTAAGCTCTATGAAAAAAAAGTTTTGCGGAGGTCTTCAAAGAAGCACTCTAAAAACAAGTTGAACGAGGTCAAAGCTGAAGATGCCGTTATCATGTTTTTTTGGGAGCAGAGGACATGGTGAGACCACATTGAAACGAACTAAACTAATTTCAAACGGTCGCCATCGAAGGCAAAGAGTCTCCGCATACAGCATCCAAGCAATCTTGGATTTCCCTACGTGGTTTCCCTTCCAAATTCAAGAATCTAATCGCCGACCGTTTCCAAATACCGCGTATATGCACACTTCCGCAAGCTATCAAACCAAACACTATGAGACCGATTATGGTTAACACGACTACACGGTAGCACACTTCACTTGCGGTAGGCGCGACATCGTGCCGTGAAGCTATGTACATATCGGACCGACTTTGTATCTTGTTAGGACTTAGTAAATGCTGAAAACTGCGTTCCGCTCTCAACACTTTTTAGATACTCCTGCGAACAAGGAAGTCACTGACGCATGTAAAGAAAAAAGTCCATACAATTTTACTTCCACATGCGTATATATACATATGTATACGCTGTATATACGCATTTCACATACAGAAGTGCATTTGTACATGGATATCCTTAAAAGCCTTATGCATAATGCAACTAAAACACAATGGTCGCATCCAGTAAGTGCCGTAACAATGGCGGAAAGGTGTTAAAAATCGGTTGCGCGTAAGGCACGTAGCCACGTCTGAGCGCTGTCGTTTAAATATCGATCCAAAGCAACGACTCCTCAACTCCGGCCGACGCATAGTTTTTGCTGCTTCCATTTGGCTGCTTCGCATTATTCCTTAATGGTTTTTTTTTTTTACTTTTTTCTCTGCTGCTTCTTATGCTTTGCACACAGTTTGGCCCGACCAGGAATGCAGATAAGTTGACATAAAGCAAAGCGACGGCCAACTTAGAAACTCGCAGTCAACTACAGCGTTTGTCGTTGCTGTTTAACCTCTGGCAGGACATATATAAGCAGCAGGCGGCTTTCTAAGCATCCTGCTTGCAGTTTGACAGGGCACGAATGTAAAACAAAACAAAAAGTAAGTAGAAAAAAGAAAAAACAAAACAAAAGCCGTTGCGTGCACTGCTTTTGGCAGCGCTCTAAGGAATCCAACCGCCACGTCAAGGGCAAGAAAATAATAATAAAACAAAGTGCAAAAAATGCAGCAAAAATTCCTCAAAGGACTCAAAGCATGATGAAGGTTCCTGCAGGAGCGGTTGCATGCATATACGTGATTTGTATGTGTGTTTGTGTGTGAGTAGGCTGCATCTAATATGGCAAATACCACGCGCGCATGTCGCGCACAACGCAAAGGACACATGTATGGTATGAGTAAAGGCACCGGGATAAGGAATATTTTAGTATACCAACAGATAATTTATATGTATGGCGCGGGATATACAAGTATGTGTGCGTAGAGGCGGGAAAAATAAAGCATACTAAAATAAAAACAAGAAAATATTTTAACTTCGACTGCACCGAAGCTATAATACCCTACACAAATAAACAAACTTGCTTTAGATCGGTCATTTTGTATCGCAACAAATAAAGAGTTTCTTGCGGAGGAAAGGACGTGAGCAAAGTTCAGATCAATATCTCAAAAACTGAGAGACTAGTTCGCTGGTGTACAAACAGACTAATGGATATGGCTAAATATTCGCAGCTCGTCACGCTGATAATTTATTTATAACATATATATACATATATACTTTATAGGATCTCCGAATTTTTCTACTGGGTGTTACAAACTTTTGACTTGACGTGGCCAACTTAATATACCCTGTTCAGGGCATAAAAATAAGTGAATAAAAAACACCTTAGGGAACACCAAAAAGAACACAGCTTTGGCGAACCTACCGAAGTGGCTGGGACTGATATTAACCACTTTAATAAATTTGTGGTATAATCAAAACGCTTCGTAGATCTGTGAGGGTCTGGTGATTCACATTTATGACTTTTTGAGTAACACAAAGGACGAATGTCTCTCCAAGTGTAGTAATCATCGACCTAACCTAACATAACCTGACTCAAAGGAAGAATTTTAGGTATTTTAAGGAATAGATATTCCAAAAAACGGACAAAGAGTATAAATATAGTATGATATATACGAGTATTTTGATGAATTGCGGTAAAAAAAACATCCGACACTGTCAGAACTGTTTCTTTTTTTCTATTGCTTCTTTTCATATTCGATTTCTACTATATATGTACTCACAGTGGCAGTGACTTTTATTCTCATTCAGTGTCATGGAACATCTGATCAAAAAAGACTCTTAATGATCATACTCGTGAAGCCCTTATATAATGGGTTTGCCTAATCCCGGGGTTTAGGAATTTGTAGAAAGAGGCGAAACTACGAACCTTCTGCTAGATTTTCTTATTGTAGCGGTAAAAATACATTCCTCGCGTACTTTTTTCGGAGTGCTGTGGAGTTGAAAGCACTATGCCGGATATAAATTCCGGTTTATTCTAAATATGTCGACTGCCTTCGCCAATGAGCTTTGTGCTTTCCCACAAAGTTCTCTATAAATCGATTAAAATAATCCGTAGGCATTTGGTGAACAGAACTAAAATACAAGCAGCTCTCAAGGTGTCAGAAAAAATATATAAAAAATATTATATTATGAACTTTGCGTAAAATATTACAGGTTGAGCAAGAACAAACGTCAACAATAATTTTCGTTAAAAAATGTCGTGAGCAGCCTGGACTTGTCAAATCTGTGTAGTATCCATTGAATGCATGATGTAACACGAAAAATTATTCTTCACAATTTAAGAGAAACAAAAGAAATATTTTTATTTATTATTAAAATTGTATTAAAAGAGTATCTTAAATAAAATAAAGCCTCTATGCACATCCAACGTTCAGTAAAATTACAAACTTAACTTCCTGAAAATGTGCTGTACTCTGCATTAAATGAACGTCATTGTGAGGATATTGAATTTGCTAACCACCTGGCATTGCCATGTTATGTCATGCTGCGTGCCGTGGGTAACTTTTGATGCGTTTAGTCAAAACGCTTCCGTGCACATTTGCGATGCACCATTCGGTTCAGGAATATGTACATGTGTACACCTGCGAACACCAGAGAACAGTGAGCAGAGAGCAAATGCAATTGTTCAATAAAACGGATGTAGGAAGGATGTGCGCAGAATGAAGGTTGACATGACGAAGCTGTGGTAGAGTTTGTATCGAAATGACAGATTGAAAGAGCGACCGTCAAATAGTAGTTATAGGATACAAAAATTAATAACCAAGTTTTAAAATATTGACGTTGGCAATGCCGTTATTAATGTAACATTTTTGGAACTGAAGGAAGTAATGATAAAAATTTAAAACTTGAAATATTATATCTGATCAAATTTGACCCGGACTAGTAAACAATTTTTTTCTAGACCCTAACTTCATTTAATGCCGATAATAACATCGAAAAAGTTGATTGAACAGTGTTCGAAAAACGACGCATTGGCAGCAGAGAGATAGCAGAGGATCTCAACATCTTTAATAGATCGACTCCACACATTTTGGTTAATGTTCTTGGTTTGAGGCGTGTCAATGCTCGTACTCGTACCAAAAAATCTGTATATTTTGCAAAAACGTCGTCGAGTAGAGATTGCAAAAGAGATAGTCGATGTCGAAACTCTCCAACAATCTAGCCAATGGCGCTCCAAAAATGAGTCAAACCCGAAAAAACCACATCAAAGTCAAGGTGGTGGTTTCTTTCATTCAAGCCACGGCTTAAACCAAATGTATGAATGTATGAGAAATTGGATTAAGTGTTGACATGCTTGTATTGGCTAAAAAAGAACCAATTTTTATTAAAATACTTGAATTATTAGTCAGTCCGGGTCAAATGTGATCCGATGGTACATCACATATTAAGGGGGTATTCTAGTGTAGAATTTCCAAAAAATAGATTTTTTTTCATATTTTTAATGTTAACTATTCAAGAATATGTTTACGAGAGGATTTTTGAAAATTTAATATATTTTCGGAGGTATAGACATTTTAATGACCTGGTCTCCAAACTGGTTCGGTTGGGTCTAATCGAACAAAAGACTTTTTCAATACGATACCCACGATTTCTCGAGTTCTACTGGACCGATTTACTTGACATTTTCAGAGAATCTTCTTTATAGACACCTCTCGAGTATGTACTAGCCTCATTCCCAAATTTCATCAATAAAATGGTATAATAAAATCGTTTTTTTTTCAAACAGTCGCCATTTTGTCAAAAAAAATAGTTTTTTTACTTATCGCTAGTTGATACAATTGCGACATCATTGCAGATAGATAATCTCTTTTTTCAACTGATTTTTTGAATTGATGACTAGCAGGGTTAAAATCATGGGTATGCTCATGTGCCAATTTTATGAGACACCCCACTTCATCAGCTACCAGTTTTTTAAATTTTTAACTTATTTTTTTTTGTTAATTTTTTTTTCTGTACTCTTGTAACATTAATAAATAACTGATAAAAAATCGATAGTATAAATATTGAACAACACTTTAAAAATTACCCAAAATTCATATCTCTAGACTAGAATACCCCCTTAATATGTGCATAGTCAAAAAATTATAAAGAAACAATTTAGAGTGTGGTAATCTTGCCAAATTACGTCAATAACTGATAGATACTAGAGATTACAACCTGTCTAACTATTTTCAAACAAAAAAATCTTGTTAAATTAGAGGCAAGTGCTAGTTGATGAAAACATTATCAAGAATTTACTAAAAAATATTTGTAAAATTCCGTCAAAAAGATGATCGTCATTTAATAAAAAAGTCAAAACAATTTTTAAGTAATTGAATAAGCGAGTAAGCTGTTAAGATAATTGTATAATTTTATAAAACTTAATATCAGCATGAATGACAGGCGACTTTCTAAATATTATGTACATACATAGTACCTACGGAGTACACGCCTCCCCATAAGTGTGCCGCTAATGCCAATGCAAGGGACATTCATACATATATATGTATATATATATATATTTCTATATGTCTGTACCTACATAAACTTAAGTAATTTAATTTTAGAAAGCATTGTGTAAACCCAGCGCCATGGGCGCAGTTTTATTTTCGGTAGCTGTTGAGGCTGTGAAAACACTGCAGAATTGCACTCGTGAGGTAATCCCAAAGTAATTAAATGACTCGCTGCTAGACTTTGATGATGCAGCGGCAATAAAGATGATAAATCTCTACCCACATAGCAACTTATGTATGTATGGTATAATGTAGATGAGAGCAATAGTTAACTTTAAACTGATGATAAGTGATTGTTAAATCCCAAATGTCTCAAAATATAATATTTAAAAGAACTTTTTTTGGTAATAGTTTATTTACACACACAGTGTTTCATTTTTCTATATACTTTGTTATATAAATTATTTTTAATTTTATAATTCTAGGTTTATATTTTATACACTGAACACGTAAGTTTGCCACGAGGAGAAAAGTCGGAGACTCTATAAAGTATATATATAAGTCATCAAGGTGACAAACTGAGTTCATTTAACCATGTCGGTGTCAGTCCAACTGTCCGTCTGTATTTATACGAACTAGTCCCTCAGTTTTTGAGACATCAATCTGAAATCTTATACACGTCATTTGCTCCCCCCAAGAAGCTGCTCATTTGTCGGAACCGTCGATATCGGAACGCCATAGGTTATAACTGTGGCATACAAGCTGATCGATCAAAATCAAGTCCTGTTATGGAAAACTATTTAATTTCGCAACTTATCTTCACGAAATTTGGAATTAATATCGCTATTTATCAATCATAGCGATCATTTCAACCCCGAGTAGGTGTCTTTGCTGCGCACACGAATAAAAATTCAAAAAATAAATTAAAAATTTTTTTTTTTTTTTAAATTTAAAAAAAAACTAAGTGTAATTTTGTATATCAGAGCTATCTAAAATTGGTTTTATTTGGCCGTATTGCCGCTGTCACACAAACGCCACTGAACGCGTGATGCAAATTTTTGTGTTTGTGCAAAAACACAAGTGTTTTGGAAACCGAAACCGAAAAGCAAACATGCATACACACATACATACACAAGTATATGATAAACAAACTAAAAAGCAACAACTACAATGGCTCAGATAATTGCGTGGAAAAAACAAAGCGAGCAAAGCCAAATAAAAACAAGAAACAAGAACAACAAACTAATAGGTATTATGGCAAAGACTGACTAACTGAACTGACTTGACAGGCGAAAACCTGATTTCCCCCAACAGCTGTGTGTGGGTTTTACTTTTGCCCAAACACTGACAGCTGGCGGCGACTTAACAACAAACCGAGCATTGCCGCCGCGCAGAAACGATGTCGATCGATGTCGTTTATTTGCGGCACTCAAGTGGCTAACTGTTTCGTTGAAATGACGATTTTTATGGTTTGCCATAAAATATGGTGTTTTAAGTTGCAATTGAATTGTTCATTTAAAATTTGAGTAAAAAAAAAAAATTATATAAAGTTTTACTGCTAATGAATCATTTAATGACAGTTGAGCTTTAAACTAGACAATTTCAATATAACATAAAACGAGAAAATGAGTTAACTACGGTTGCACCGAAGCTATAATACTCTTTACAAATAAAAACTTTTCCAAACAATAACTTCATTTTGATCGTTCAGTTTGTATGGCTGCCATACGCTATAGTCATTCGATCTCAACAATTTCTTCAAAGAATGTGCCGTTGCCTTAAATAATGAGTCGAGCCAAATTTCGTGAAGATATCTCGTCAAATAAAAAAGTTTTCCATACAAGGACTTCATTTTGAATCTTCAGTTTGTTTGGCAGCTATATGCTATAGTGGTCCGATATCGGCGGTTACGACAAATGGGATCTTCTTGAGGAAAAAAGGATATGTGCAATATTTCAGATCGATATCTCAAAACCGAAGGATGCGAACTACGCATATAAACAGACGGACGTACGAATATGGCTGCCGTTCCCCCAACAGTCGGGTCTAAATAACCGGAACGATCTTCTGGGTGTTACAAACTTAATATAGTTACCTGTTCAGCGTATAAAAAAATTAATTTCTGCTGCAATGAATATAAATAATAGCAAATCATGATTTATAGGAGTTAAAAGCATTGCTCTACCCTAAGGAAATACATACATTCATATATATGTATGTATGTACGTTTGAAGTTACAATAAGAATAACAGTACTACAACGACAATAAAACTAAAAATAAAAACAAACTGACAACGCCACACACTTTTCAAAACACATGCATGCGTTGAAAAATATTTACACACATACATACATACGGCACATACATACATGTACTATACATAGCAAAAAGGAGAACGAGTAATAAGGCGAAACCAATAAAAGAGGGGGCTGCAATTGCGTCCGAGCACAAGCAGTGTCCCATGTAGCACTGCTCCTGAATTCTGCACATGCCCATACAAGTGGGCCGCGGTGACCGACTGGTTTGCAGCAGCGCAGACAGCCACTGCATATTATACCTATATATATTGTAGTATGTTCATTTGTGGGCATACAAGTTGGAGAATTGACATGCTCGCAGGCAGGCAGACAAGAGTCAACGAATGAAATCAAAATTCGAATAGCAAATAAACGAGAATAAATCGGCGCACATACTTCGTATATAAATTTACATATATGTATATATGTATGTAAAGCGATAGTGCTTGGCACAAGCTGTTCACCCGTCTGAATACAGCTGGCTGACGAGCCCATGACTAACTGGCCAACTGACGCAATGGCTGTGACTTGTCGCAAGGCGGCAAAGACGTTGATTTCATATTTACACTCACACTAGCACAAATGCAAACATTTTGCATACATATGCGGGCTTACAAGCGTTAAAAAGTTATTTAGTAGTCAAAGTACGAATGCATTCGCTCTGCTACGGGCGACTGGTAATCTGAGATTGCATTTTTATAGCAATCGTTGCAGCCACTTCCCAGCTAGTGTGGCCTTCAGTTATACTATCTCTGATGCTATTTCGTCAAACTGCTGCAGCTGGTGTTTGCTACTTTCATTAATAGCGGTGCAAAAATAATCACAATAATATCTATTGTAAGACACGAGCAATATTTATCCAAATGGTGTTTGGAGTTTTAAACCGATTGCAAATGCATTTGCTGACCTCTTACACAAACGAACAGTCGCGGAATTTAATAATAGATTCGTTCCTTCACTGCAATATTTTGCGTCGCTTTCCACTCAAAATCGCTTAAAATATTAAATATTTGTAAAATACTTCAGACTTTTATGCATCAACACAATTCTATATAAAATCCGAACATAATTATATTTTAAGAACACAACAAAAATGTTATCACCGATTACAGCTAATAGCAATTTTGTTTTTAAATTGCAAAGCATTATTAACATACAAACATTTGTATTTACTTAATCAGTAGTAAAACATTGCAACTGTATACAGGAAAGATGTGCAGCGTAAAAGACTCCATAAACAGAGTTTGCGCATAAAAGTTTGTCATTCGAAAAAGCTGCTGCGAATATTCTCTTTTTGTGTTCAAAAAAAAATCATAGATTCTTTGCAGCTACATTTGTACATATGTACGTATGTATATGCATATGGACAAACAAATGCAACAAAACAGAAAATCTGAAATACCGCCACCAGCATAACAAATTGGTGTAAGAAATTGTTAAAATAAATATATTTATGTATGTAAATATTTAGGTATATACTACTGCGAAAACTAAATTGTAAGGGATGAAGGAGGAGCAGCATACTTATTATATTTCATTCATAATACTAGGTAGGGGTTTACCACAGGCGTGGCAAAATAGATATTAGTTAACAAAATAGCGATATCGTTTTATTCTAAACAAATTTTAACATTATGTACTTACCGTTAGAAATTTAGTTGTAGTAAGTTGCTATACAAATAGGTAATTTTTCGCACGATTCACCGTATATTATTATAAAATAATTTTATCTTGTACATTGAGAATCTTAGATCACTACAGATTTTTCTGTGCACACTTTTTAAACATAGCTTTTCTCTGTATTTACTTTTATTCCTTTGCAGCCGCTGCAAAAATATTCCTTTTGATTGTTTGCAGACAAATAACTCCCTAAACTGGCCGTGGTAGCTACTGCTGTTCGCTATTCGGCTTCCTTATTTACAGGCTCATGAACCACACACTCACACACATACACTAAAACACTAGCTCAGCTCCAGCAGCTAGTGTTATGCTCCAGTAGGAACGTATACATATGTATGTTATTCCTACATTCACTGCCGAGTCAAAATTTTGCAGCGTAGCGATTGCAGACAATTGAAAAATTTTCCTGTGAAGGAGTGGCGGGCTCGTCTGAACTGTGTTGTATGAGCTAACGTAGAAAATAAATTTATTTCATAAATAACTTATGAATTGATCCTCTATAATAGATTTAAACACTTTTCAATTTATTAGCACTGCAATTTTGGAATATTTTTGTTTATTTTATGATAACTTTATTTTACATACTTTTCCGGCTTCTATGTATTGTAAAGTAACACACACAAATTCACACATATACGAACGCAGGAGGCAGCAAATCAACTAGAGGTACTAGCGGGCAAATATGCCAATTGTACAAAATATTTAAATATTCGAAACTTCTTTATACCTTATAAAAGGTAATTTACATTCACTTTGCTATTAAAACTTTGCAAGCATCAAATCACACTTTATACATTTTTTACTTGAGCTGACTTTCTTATTTGCACATCTTTATCTAAGAAATTATCCACCGAACAACTTCACCAACATACGTTTCTTTCGGCGTCGTATTTTGCAATGGCAATTGTTAAAAATGCACATCGAATTGGATTTTTGGACGACAGACCGCAAATATGCAACACTGCTTAATGGAAACCTAGAAATAGTACAGGGTGTACGAATTCATAATATTAGACAAAATACAATAATATTATCTGTTTGATATTCAACGATTTGTCTACAAACATATTCAAAGTATACTTTTATGTCATAAGCAAACTGTTCTTTAAATATATTTCAAAAATATCTATTAATTAACAATGTGTTGAAATATATATCCACATATTTACTACTATAATGCATGCAACACTGTTTGGTGCATCGTTGCAAATGTTTGTTTATGTCAGCTGTAATCACAAACCACAAGTTCTTTGTTATTATTTGAGTATTCAATTTAATGTAAATACATTTTTTTTCTATTTTAAATCACTAAGATATAAAAAATATCATATCAAAATGTATTGCTCATGTATTTCTGCATTAATATTTTTTCTCTTAACACATATATTACACGCATTGGCGGAAAATGTAAGTGTCCTTTTGGATAGTGAATGTTTTCCGACGCAAATATTTTGTTTACAACATTTTCTTTAATTTGAACTAGATCTGCCATAAGTATTTGCGTGACTTAGCTCAAAAACAGAGCGAATTCGTACAGTGTTCCACAATGCATTCGGTACCAGTGCGTCTTTGTGTTGGATGTGAAGAGCCATTTACTGAGATGCATGTGGCTTACATGAACTTACGGCAGGAACAGAATTGTACAGATACATTTTTCGATAAAGATCGTATAAATATTGTTTCAACAACACAATCGATACTTCGCGGTATATGGAGGAAAGCATACTGTGATGGTTAGCATAAAGTTAACTATTGTGTTTTTTTTTATTGTTTCTTCAATACATTTCAGATTGCTTTACCAGTAATAATTCATACGTATTCGATTTAAAGCGAATTGCATTTGATGATTGTATAACAAACCACAAAAGTAGTGAATGTGCGTCGTGCTTATCTCAATACCTCGATTTGAACCGATTTTATCTTAGTTTAGATAAAAATAACAATGGACAAGTATGTTATGACATGCAAGATTCAGTAAGAGCTCAACTTAATTATTTGTAACAAATATACCAAGTTGTACTACATATGTAAAATTATATTTGTTGCTAGATGAATCGGACAAGAGAACAGTGGTCTAAAGATTTGGGTTGCTGTCATCGTGAATTTAATATTTTTTTATTCGCTGTTGTTAGTTGTATCATTGGGACATTACCGTTAATATTTTATGGCACGCTGTATGCGTTAACAAAACGACAAGAGCGTAGTCGTATTCTAGTTGAAGGTAAATTATATCAAGTGGTTCTTAATTTAAATGCTATTTTTACAATCATTTAATAAATAGGTTAAGATAACCCTGACCACAAAAATATATATTTTTTTTTGTTATATAGACACTTATCGAAATGGAATTTCAACTTTTATCAATACAAGCAGTTCAGCTACTAATTTGCCAACCACAACAGAAGCTACACGCTCTCACGAGCATTCCTAAACGGACGACATCCGCTGTGAAGGATATAAACAGGCTATTTTTACAATTTCGAAATATCATATTTAAACGACAAACTTAAATTTATAATTGTTATTTCTAACATTTAGGATAGTAATAAATGTATGTATATAAAACTTTAGCAAATATGTATATTTTTATATGGTATTTTGTAAGTGTGTATGTAACTAAATGAATTATTTGTTTTTTAACAACAAAGGGAAAACTGCACTTTTCAATAATTCACTTTGTTTACATTTAACAGCTGATTGTGTTTTTTTATGCTGCTACAAATACAACAAAAATTATCAATAAAAATATGGACGTCGATTATTTTAGATAATCAATGGTGTCATGATAAGGCATTTGAATTAAACTGCGGATAGATTTAAATGTAAATGAGTTATCCGATTTTTACTTAACTGGTTGTAAATAATTCCGATACGAATTAATTGAACATCATTAGGGTTTTTCAAATAATTTTATATGTAACAAATTGATATCGATAAATTACTCAAAATGCAACACTGATCCCTGCTGTCAGTTGACAAAAAAAAGGAGTATTAAGTGCATATTTTAATGCTGTAAATTCCCTTTTATGTTTTGAAACTAAAATGTGTTTCTTCAGTATTTTATTGAAAATAACCGTTCTGTTATTTGTTGTACAACATGTCCTAGCAGAGAATGTAAGTTTTTAATGTTGCATTTCATATTTTCTATTAATATAAATGTTTTCACAATTGCATTGTATGACTCAGATATGTACCAAATATCTTCGTGAATTAGCTCAAAAACAAAGTGCATTCGTGCAATGTTCAACACTGCATTCAGTGCCGGTGAGCCTTTGCATAGGTTGTAAGGACCCATTTAAAGAAATGCAATATGCATATTCGAAAATGCGCGATGTACAAAATTGCACAGAGACGTTCTTTGACAAAGATCGCATCAACATTGTTTCTACAACACAATCGATACTAACCGGGTTATGGACAAAGGCTTATTGTGATGGTTGGTACATGTGCTATAATTAAAATGATCCAAAAACATTCTGGTGTTTTTAATATTATCCAGATTGCTTTGCTAAAGATAATTCGGAATTATTTAACACAAAAATAAACGATCTGGAAACTTGCCTGCGTGAGAACAAAGGTGAAGAATGTGTTCTCTGTTTGGGCAAATATCTGGATCTAAATGGATTTTATGTTGGTTTGGATAAACATAATAATGGACAAGTTTGTTACGACATGCAAGATTCGGTAACAGCATTATTAATTTTTCAAACTATTTTTTTATAACTTCATATTTTTATCGCCTATAGATGAATCGAACGAGGGCACACTGGTCTAAAGATTTAAATTGTTGTCATCGTGATTTTAATATGTACCTCTTTCTTGTTACTTGCGGTATTGTAGTCCTACTCCCATTAATATTTTATAGCACCACATATACTATAACGAAACGACAGGAGAGATACCACGATATTTTAACTGAAGGTATGTAATCATAAATTGATTCACAAATATTTAGTTTTAGTGCAGAAGATATTTTATCTTCACACTTACACAAAAAATTGGAAATTTAATTATTCTTTCAAATTTATGATGCGCATATTTTATATATTTCAAAAGTTCTGGTAAAATTTTTTCTCTTATAGACACCAGACACAATGCCCCATCTACAAGTGTCATGGCCAGTAGTTCCGTCGCTGATCTACCAAGTACATCATCAACGGCAACCTGTCCACGTATACCTTCAAAGAAGAACATAATAGATATTGAAGAGTATACATCCTCCGATGATGACGAATACGCGGAGGCAACGATCACAAAAAAATCGTAATAAAATGGAATAAACTTAAATGGTTATATTATTATTATTATAAGAGACCTTAAAATGTTGAGTTCGGAGCATTTAAAACACACTTTTAAATTTTATATATCAAAATAAAAATTTATTAAAAAATTAATTGCACCTACAAAATATTGAGACTCCATACATGGGTATAATAAATTATCACATTTGCCGACGCAAAATTTTCGACGCTTTCCTTTTGGACCAGAAGAGAGGCGCTGAAAAGAAAAGAAAAAATGTGTTTCTGGTCTAAGTTGCGGTCCGCGGTCTAGTCTTTGTGTTACGTCAATGTCTACTCTTTTCTTTCATAATGACATTGAGTATTAAAAGTACCCGTTATATGGTAATTTGAGATGAAGCTACTTTCAAATGAGTAAGGTAATAGGAAATAATTGCAGCTCCAAAACCGTAAAAGCGCGCTTAGTGTTGGATATAACAAATCTTATAGACTGCATATGATTTTATTTTGACAATAGATAAGTGGGAATAATTCAATTAAATTTGAATAGGGTATATTAAGTTTGCTAGGAAGTTTTTGACACCCAGTAGGAAACGTCGGACACTTTATGAATTATATATATAAAATATCAGCATCAGCATTGAGTCGATTTAGCCACATCCGTCTGTCTATATATACGCGAAATAGTCCGTTTTCCCTTTTACCTTTATTCAAATTTTTCGGAACCGTCGACATTGGACCGTTAAAGCGTTAGCTGTCATACAAACTGAACGATCAAAATCATGTCCTTTTATGGAAAAAATGTTTAATTTGACGACACATCTTCCCGAAATCTGGCACATATTGTTGTCCAAGGTAAGGGTGATATATATGAAGATATTGTTCATATCGGATGGCTATAGGGTATAGCTACTATATAAACTGATCGATCACAATCCAATCCTTGTATAGAAAACTTTTTAATTTGACGAGATATCTGCACGAAAGTCGGCACACATTATTATGCAAGGTAACGGTACAACAGCCAGAGAAATTGTTTAGATCGATCATACAAAATAAAGATATCTATTTTTTATACCATTTTATGCTATAAGAAATGCATCTATGAAGGGTATTATAGCTTCGATGCAACCATGGTTAATGTTTTTTCTTGTTTTTATTATGTTGGGCAGATTTGATTTGTTTTAACAACACAAAGTTTACTTTTTTAGTTTTTGTTGCTGCGAAATTCGGTCCCATGAACTTAGTTGATGTTACTATCAAATTATTGCTGCATTATACAGGACACAGGAGTGTCAAACTCAAACAGCTTTTCCCATAAGCATGGTCTGCAAGGTCTGAAAGACAAGAATTAATTTAATTAGAAAGCATAGATACAGTTGGTTCCAGACAAATTTGGTTTATGGTGCGTTATGTGCTGTAAGCAATGCGGAAACTAGAAAGGACTCAAAAGCATTATGCTCGAATCCCGTTAGACATATTTATGCACTTAACTCGTTAAACTCGAGTACGAAGCATTTTGTAGTTTTTCGTTTCAAGCACTTCATTTTCATGTTGTCTAAACCCAAGCGGAAAAGTTCTTATAAATATATGTATATGTATGCTATATTGGGTTGACACATTCACTCCAAATCAAATTTGAATAGGAGAAGGAGATTGATGAATAATAACTAGTTGTGTCCAATAGGCTTTGTTATTTTCTTGAATGCGGAAGTGACTTCAGCAAAATAAGGTATGGCAATAATATTGTCTAATCTTCTCAACACAAACACTATATTTCTTTTGCCACTTCAATTTTGTCTAGCTGAATGTTGAAATATTTTATTATTTTTATATTTTTTGGATAACTTGCATTTGAAACACTGCACACACTTTTGCTTCTGATTTCATTTTTAAATTTTTTTCATTTAGTTTGATGTAACTGATTTTTCTTCTTTTAGCACTATTTATTATTTGGAAAGCAGATATATTTCAAATAGTTTTAATGGGAATGGGTAAGGGTAAGCGTCTTTACTTTAAACCGGTCAAAAGCAGTCCATATTTTCACAACAGTTCGTGTGTTTTCTTCTATTTTCGAAAACATTGCAACCTCTCCGCCTTCGTTCAGCAAATAAAGTTCACATATGTATGGTTTTGTTTATATTTTTACGATACGTTTATAATTATAACTATGATTTAAAATTATATAGTATGTAATGCATTGTATTTATAATTGAAAAAGTTTGTCAACTTTTCATTCCTTTTACCATGGAATTGCATTTGTTGTACAGCGACACAGTGTGTTATAATTTAATCATGTACTTTTTAAAATTAACTTTAGTCAATAATATATATCTTTTCTTTTATAATTTATGCGAACAAAACTGAAGTAATACATTTATTGATATCATTTTCATAATTTGGGACTGCAAGTACGATATTTGTAATAAAATATGTAAATATTTAACAATGCCAGCAATGATGTATTAAGAACTGAGGTTTTTGCATTGCAATTTAAGTTTAATAACTTTAGCATTCGAGTTAGAACGGCAAAAATGGCTGTTCATTGAATTCATATAAATAAAATGTTTTTTAACATTTTTTTTTTGTTGCTTTTTTTGATTTTCACTTGTAATCCCAATTGAAAAACGAATGACTTATTGCTGAAAATATATGTTTCGACTAAATTAGTTGTTAATGATAAAACAACTAAAAAGTAATTAACATATGCGTCATTTTTTTGTTTCTATCGATGTCTATATGACCTTTTATGATTTAATACATATACACTTTATATTCGAGGGATTTTAAAATCCCTTTGTATGTTTAATTTTTGCCTAAACTTGCAATCACTTTACCCGGTATTAATTAATTAAAAGAGCGTTATATTTAAGATCTTAGTAGTCGCACTTGAATATGTTACTCGCATGCAGCTCAAAACCTCACTCGTTTTCCGACACACATTCATTCCGATTATATAGTTCGAACACGAAGAGGTTACGGGGTGCATTTAAAGAGGTTCATTATCGGGATATTATTTTTTTTTTCAAGAATTTCGACGCACTTTTTCACACAAAACCTTCATCAATTTTGCTTTCTTTTGTGGGTTTCGCATTCACAATGGGAGGACGTTTATAATCGTCTGCCCGTAAATACTTCACTTTACACCTTTGTTGCGTATGTTACATTTATAGACACATTGTTGTTTTAACGTCTACCATCACGATAATTACGCGCTCCACCGCTGCTGCCACCACCAGCACGGAAATGTCTATCGTTTCCACCGCTACGTGATCCGCCACCACCTACACCGCCGCTGGGTCCACGATAGTCACGACCACCAGCTCGTTCACGTGGACGCATCATATTTGAGTTGTTGGAACGTTGGCTGCTGCTACGAAAACTGTTAGGGCCACCTGATGTGTTGCCTGCATTAATAGCATTAGTAGAACTTGAAAAACCACCACCACCTCCGACAGAGCTGGAGCCCCCAATACCACTGTTACCGCCATTGGAAGCTGACGTCCCAGCACTGCTGCCAAAACTCGGGAACCCTGGTGGCATACCATCTGGTAGAGTGGGTAAACCGGCATTTTTCCAAGCTGCGAAGTCTTCATAGGATGGTGCTTTGTCAAAACCAGGTGGTGGAGGCCTGATTGGTTGAGGTGGAGGATAATCTGGCAGTGGTGGTCCATCATAGTAACGCACTGGTGGAGGTAATTGGTCGTACATTGATGGCGGACCTGGTGGCGGTAAGGCACCCGAGCCGGAAGCAGAAAGTGGAAGTTGCGCAAATGGCGGTACGAACGGTAACGGAGGCAGTTGTCCATGCATAGAGCGCATGTAATCAACCATGTATGCTTCGGCAGAATTCATATACCGATCCCATGATGGCAAACCGGTATCGCCTCCACCTGCGCGTGATCCTCCACTTCCACCCGCACCAACGCTACCACTACTGCGGTATGGTGAGGATGAGCGTTTAAAACCGCCACCCGGTGGCATTCCGAGGGGTGGAAGTTTATAAGGGCGATGTGGTCCGGAACTAAATGTACGCCTATGTCGCATTGGACCACCACTACCACCAGCTCGACGGTCGCTTTGGCGGTAGCTGGGAAAACCACTGCCACCACTACCACCACCGCCGCGACTACCACGTGAAGATAAACTTCGCGGTGGTCGATAGGAGACACGAATTCCTTTTTCACGCATCATCTTAGCAGTTTCTTTCGATTTTCGTAAGATAGGTGTCATTTCGATTTTCTCATCTTCTGGGAATAAGCGACATAGCTCTGAGCCTACTTTGGGTTCAATTTCTTGACCATCACGTCCAATTTTAACCGGCTTACTCTCATTCCACGTATTGTATAGGTGAGAAGTACAGTTAAATGACAACTCTTTTCGGCATATCCAATCCAACTCAATGATACCTCCGAGGGCCTTTGGAGAGATGCTAGGTGGTAAAACCCATGCCGGATGAGAAAGATCTCTACGTGACTGGGAACTCATGCGAGCAAACCCAGCAAATTTTCCTATAAATTTAAAACAAGACAAAAAAAAAACTTAATATTATTAAGACTGTTAAAAAAAGTCAAAACTCGGTTGTTTAGCAATAACGAACTTTTTTTAACATAATGTTAGCAATGTTCAATGACCATGGTGTGATTTATGTACTTTATATGATACATAAAGCGAAACATTGAATACTTGTAACCATAAAAGCAAAATAAAAAAATTACTTTATTATGAGTTAGCATGATGACTCACCACTTTCGTTGACGGAGAAGATTAATAAAACATTCCGGGATTCCTTGAATGCTTGATTGAGATTTGCTTCATTTTGTGGTAATGTAGCCCAAACATTTTTATTTTTTGCAATGGCAACATTATCTGCATTGTTTGATTTTATAAGGAAAAAATGAGTACCTCGAAACAAGTAGTTCAGTTTAGTCATATAATCATACGATTTGCCACCAGTACCAGTATTCGAACCACTTTGTGTTTTCTTTTCGGGAGAAGCACTCTTAGATATCGCTTTTCGTCCATTACGTTTAATATTTGCTGCAGAATCAGAGTCCTCTGATTCAGAATCGCTGTCAAATGGTGTTTTCGTTGTAGGCTTGTCTTCTGCATCACTGGCTTCACTTTTATTACCACTGGTATTGGCGTGTGCCGATACAGACCCACTACTTGTATTTGCCGGCCCATTACTATTGGCTACTGAAGCAGTCGAATTTTTGCTAGAACTGCTAGCTTTTTTTTGTGATTTCTTTTCTTTACTGCTGGTACCTTTACTCTCTGAAGTTTTAGTTGACGATTCGTCTTTATTTGATGATTCTTCGTTACTTCGTTTTTTCTTACCACCGACAGAATTCTTTCCGTTCACAGTCCCGACCGCCGGCGAAGATGTGCGCTTCGTAGTTGCTTTCTTCTCATTCTCTTTACTAGCTTTTTTTTTGGTCTTATTTTTACGTTTTTCACCGATGGACGATATAGTCGTACTCACAGAACTAATACTAGGCTGGGAGACCGAAGACTCCGAACCCGATTCTGACGCCTCGCTCCTTGTGTCAAATGAATCGTCAAAATCTTGTAGCTCTTCGGCTATATCTGCTTCATTTTCGTCTAATCCTAAGTGTACTGCGTCCAAGTCAGCCATAATTTTCATCTGTTTTCCACTATATATGTAGCACAGTCTGCGCTTTTGCTTTGCTTCAATGAATGTATTTCTGCTTCTGTAGACAGTACGAATATGATGAAAAGAAATATGAAAATTTGAAGCGATGCCGACTTTTTCACAATTCACTGTTCTTGGCGTATTAACTTACCTCAACTTATTAGTTCCTTTAAAGAAAATATTCAATAATCGTTTTTTCGTAATATTGTAACACTAATAGTTATTTTACTTATTGATTTTTGCAATTCAACGTGGAATGAAATTTGCATATACCTCAAAGATTTGTGGATAATTTTCTTCTTTCTTTGACAAACTCAGCAATGGTGGATGAGTGAAAAGTAATACGACGCCTAGCTAACCATCTCATTCTAACAGCGCGCTGTTGCATTGAAAAATCAAATTTGGTATGCGTTTTAAATGTTAGGCGGCGTATATTTTTCAATTAATAATACACACACGAATGCATAATTAAAATAATTTTTAGTGATAGTACATTTTATTTAAGTTGTTAAATTATCTAGTTCTTTGTACAGGAATGATCATTTATATTTCTTTTTTATTCATCAGGATTTATTCATAATTCCTCTAAGTCGCTCTATTTTTCTCGCTTATTCGCCGTAGTTATAACAATTAAGCGAATTTGCCGGGTTGTTGCAAAACAGCTGAATATGACATTTCAAAATAGCTTATTTCTTTAAAATGTGTTTACATTTATGAAATATTGTAATAGGACTCAGTAATTAATAATGAAGTTTAATTTGGATCAGAATCTAACCGTGTTACCTCTACACATAATTGAAGAATTCACATTTCAGAAATGCTTGCTGCCCAAAAAATTGTTTATGAAATACGGCTTACATACAGGCGCTTGGATGAAATGCTCGGTTAAAGGAACTAGCTTCCACACCAGCTATTTTCTATGTCAAGTTTATCCTCGAGATATTAATGTAAATTGTTGTTATTTAGACTATGGTGTTGGCACTGCATCTCTTTTAGAAAAGGGATGCATGTTATGCAGCCTAGAAACAATAGACTTTCAAGAAACAGATATTGAACAGGTTACTATAACGTTGGAAATCAAAGAAAGCTTCTTCAAAAGTCGACTTCGCAAGTTATCTACAAGCATGCTGACTATCGCCATGAAGCAGATATTAACACCACTTAATTTGTTTGTAGGGAGCGTTGTGCGCACTAAAATTTGTGAAAATTTTGGAATATCTGCTATCTATATTGACTCATGTATAAATACAAATGAAAACACAATTTTCCAATTGAATAGTCAAACAAAGTTGTGTTTTAACAACATATATAAGGGTGGCAAATCGAATGCATCGGTGGTAATGCCATTTTTCGAACATGGCTACGAAGGCGTTTGGAAAGAAATTGAAGATTTATTGTGTAATAGCAGGCTACGTAGTACGCAAATCGAATCTAATGGTATACGCCCGCATCTAAACGCCCTACTTATCGGTCCACCAGGTTGTGGCAAAACAGCCATACTGAATGCATTTGTCGAGAAGCATAAATGCAATTGTTTCTATATTTCCACGGAAAATATTTTACAAGAGTATCCTGGTGATGCCGAAGCACAATTGCGTAAAGAATTCGAAACTGCTTTATATTTAACTACAAAACTGAAATCTAAAAGTAAGTAAGAGCAGATATTAAGCTTTTGTCCTAAAAATAAATCAATCAAACCATTTATATTTTCAGATCCTACCGTAATTATCTTCGAAAATATTAACTTGTTATGTCCCGTCTCGAATAATGCATCCACCAAAGATACAAGCAACTCAAATCTTATATGCGTACAATTGGTTAAGCTACTTGACGAGCTTCATAATTCGAATGCTAATATATTATGTATAGCGACTACATCAAATCCAAGTACCATAAATGCCAGCGTACGTCGACCTGGACGCTTCCAACATGAAATCATCATTGATTGGCCAAATGAACAGACACGCAAAAGTTTATTTAATGCAATGTTCGAGTTCAGTCAATCAAAACCATTTCTGAAGCCAAAGAAACTTGACGTGGAACTACTCGACTTAGTCGGCAAAAGTACACAAGGCTTCGTCGCAGGAGATCTGGCGCTATTGGTACAAAATGTAGAACAAAATCAAGTAAAGCAAGGGAAAGAATACGACATTGCACATTTCGTAAAGTCAGCACTAAAAAGCGTAATAAAATGTAATAAGTAATCTTGGGGCATAATAAAAAATCGATATTTGCTTATTAGGTAAGACCTGCTGCGATGTACACGGCCGATGTTAGAGTATATAAATTTTTGGACGGTTTCGAAACTATCGGTGGTATGGATAAGCTTAAACGTACGTTGGAAGTTAGTATTTTGGCAGGTCTGCGTAAGCAAGAAAAGTTTAGAAAATTCGGTCTAAAATTACCAAAAGGTAAATTGAAAACTTTGTTTCATTGTAGATTGTAAATAAATTTTATTTTCTTTTTAGGCTTACTGCTATATGGCCCACCGGGTTGTGCGAAAACGACTTTTGCGAAATGTCTGGCCAAAGAAGCGGACATGACGTTTATTTCCATAGCAAGCGCAGATGTTTACTCGCCTTACGTTGGTGCAGCAGAAAAGTTTATTGTACGAATTTTCGATACCGCACGAAAAAATGCACCTTGTTTAATATTTTTTGATGAAATCGGTAGGTGAAAACAAAATTTTGGTTATATGTACATATATTGTATATACATATATGTATATTTATAAATTTTCATTAATTTTTTTCATATCAGATACGCTGGCCGGTCGACGTCCCATTAGTTCAAATAGCTCAAGTGATGTACAGGTACGTATACTCTCAACTCTATTGACTGAAATGGATGGTGTTATAGACGATTCGGATGAGAATAGCCAGCAAATACTCGTCGTCGCAGCTAGTAATCGGCCAGATATGATTGATGACGCCCTATTGCGGCCTGGCCGTTTAAGTAAACATATATATGTGCCAGCACCCGATTTACAGTCGCGTATATCCATTTTACAGTTAATTGCCAAACGTATGCCTTTTTCAGAAGATGTTAATGTAATTAAAATTGCCGAAGGCACAAAGCTTTACACAGGCGCCGATATGTGTAATCTTTGTAATGAGGCTGCATTGTTAGCTTTTGAAAGATTGAGTGCGGAAAGTAGTGTAGAGGATTATAAAATTAACGCGAAAGAATTTGATTTCGCTTTAAAAAATTCGAAATCGTCACTCTCGATAAATCAACTGAGCTTGTATGCGAAATTTCAAAAGAAAAGTTAGACTTAATAATGAGAATAGCTGAATATGTTGTAATTGAATTGCTTTAACAAACATGTATGTAAATACTTTTATATTGGTATTTAAAATAAATGCTTGAAAGTGGGAGTTGTTCACTTCGTCTTCCACGTTAATTAATAAATGCATGCTTTTAATATAGAAATAATTTTGTAGAGAGACGTTCAAAGTTTATAACAATAATATAAACATATAAGTGGGTTTGTACCAGTTCTTTTGATTAAAATATTGGAAATTTGTTGTAAAAAATACATTTTTGTTGCAATATAGCATAACCTATTTTGCAAATATTTCTATAAAACTTTAATAAAATGCGAAAATGTAGGCGTTTTACTTTACATTGTATTAATATTCGATGAATTATAAGTTATTAATACATAATTAATAACTATTTGTCCAATTTAATTTTTCCTATCCAATGTGTATCAAAAATACGCTAATATTGTACTTGTAGTTGAAAACATACATATGTTCACACTAACTTATAATTATTTATACATTTTGACGTCCAGTTGCATCTACATATGTATGTATGTGTTTTGCTAGTAGTAGTTGCAGTTAACGTGATTTCAGTTTGAGTTGCTTTCCTTTAAGTAAAGCCAATAGCAGAATCCAGTTGACAGCGCCAAAGAGGGCACGAGGGGATGTAGCTCAGATGGTAGAGCGCTCGCTTAGCATGTGAGAGGTACGGGGATCGATGCCCCGCATCTCCATCTTCGATGTGATGTTGATATTTTATAAAAAAAAATAGTTTTAGTTTATAAATGATAAAAAAAAAAAATTAAATAAATTTAGTTTAATAAAAAAACATAAAATAAGGTAAAACCTTAACTTCGGCTACGCTGAAACTACAAACTCTCGGTCAGTTTGTATGGCAGCTATATGCTATAGTGGTCCTATCTGAACAAATCGTTTGGAGATTGTAGCGTTGCCTTTGACAATAATCTATGCCGAATTTCGTGTAGATATTTCGTCAAATAAAAAAGTTTTCTTTACAGGGACTTGAGTTTGTCCGATTACTTTTTATGGCAGCCATATCCTATAGTGGTTCGATATCGGCTGTTCCGCCAAATGAAATGGTAAAATATTCTGCTAACTATACGACATATTGAGCGGCTTGAAAAGGAATCCCAAAAATGCTTGAGCTTTGAAATGAAACAGCAAACTCAAACAATATAAACATCTCAAACGAATGGAAATGTGATGAAAATCCCAGGCAATTCATAGCGCAGGAAAACTTGAAAGAAATCAACTATATAGAGTAAAACATCAAAAGCTTGGACTTTGAAAACGGCTCCTATCCATCCATTGAGATAATCCTGCTAATAAAGGCACACCTGCAGTGCTCTGCTACTGGACCAAAGAAGATCGTAAGAGATCTAGTGAGCTATTCGCCTTCAAAAAGACCAGTTATAGTACTAAAAAAACATATTAAGTTCATTGTATTTTTAAATCACCAAATGATTTGCAAATCACAAAATCTAACAACAATAGGGAACAACGCGAACGTGTCGCATAAGAATTTGATGCGAACGCTCTAGGGAAATATTGGTAATGAAATCTTAGAATCGAAACTTCTAAGTATAAGGGGTTTCATTATGGAATACTGAAAGGTATATTTACAACTAGGAACTGACTAGACGTTTGCTGAGACGATTCTAAAAATGATGGTTAAAAGGTTACGACAATCATTGTTTCAATTAATAAAAAAATAATACTGGTCTAGACGAAAGGAAAGAGGAACTTCAGTAATGAGTAAATATTGTGAGCATGGCACGTCACCAAACTCACACCCACTTTGCAAAATCTAGTACGATAGGTGCGACTTACCGTGCGTGTGAAAACACTATTGTCTCATAGCTACTCTCCTGCCTACAGAGGAATAGTGATTGCGTTTTTGTTATCCATATATCTAGTTACAAATTTAATCACCCATACTCAAAAGAAAACAAATTGTGAATATAATGAGACTTAACTAAAATTGCAAGAGATGAGGTCAAAAATTACATAAATCCATATAAACAAAAAAAAAAACGTTAACTTCGGTTGCACCGAAGCTTTAATACCCTTCACAAATACAAAGGATCCTTACAACAACTTGATTCCGATCTAATTTCGTGAAGATGCCTCGTGGCAAACTTAAAATACCCCGTTTAGGGTATAAAAAGCAATGCATGTAGGAAAATGAGTTTGTCATGGTTTGGATGTAAGATTTATTTCTTCTGCAGATGGTCAGCACAAAGCACAATATGAATGAAACTACTCTAGGAGACTGAACTGGGCCGCAACAGCCGTAGGAAAATCTATATTAGAATTAAACTGTGCAACAAGAATTATTTTGGTAGGAAATTGAGCAGTAACATCCCATTGCATTTAAGAACACTCACACGTTACAAAAGTCGTTTCACCCAGTCTTAACAATTGATTAAGATTGTGGAACAATGTTATAGATCTTTATCAAACGGTAAGGTTAAGAGATAAGGTAAAAGAGTTGACCTCGACATGTTGCAATATCGATTTTTAAAAGATTAGCGGTAAAATGTAATGGATTTATTGGGTTATAACCATTTATTGTACTAAATTCCATTGGCTAAGTCGAACACTCGCATTCTATTATATTTATTACATGGACCGATATACGAGGGTGGTCCGCTAAGACTTAGATTCGCCGTCGATGGCGCCACTAACGCAAGAGGAATTCATGTGACAATGTTACTATGTCGATTCGATATCAAATTGCAGAAAGAACTTTCCCATTCGACAGCGAAAGCAGTGCTCTTCCGCAATGACAAATCATTGGCTAATACCTCGTCCGTCGCCATGTTCAATTTGGTCGAATTAGGCTACTACTACTTCATTACTTAATTTTACAGATTTGCGACTTCTTTTTGTTTCCAAACATGAAAAAGTCACTGACCGGGCAGGAATTTTAATCAGTTAGTTTCAAGAAGTTGGAGCAATGCTTTTTCCAAAATTTTCGTTTTTCTGTCGTGCGCTAACGATAAACTGAAATAGAGTTGTAGCTAGAAAAAATGTAGTCTAAGAATTTGTTCTTAATAAATATTTTCACTAAAATAAAAAAAAATCAATTGCTAATATTTGCCTACTTCGTCGTCATTGCCTTAAAATAAATGCTCTAAAATATGCCAAGTATTTCAGAAATAAACCCATTGCTCACTTACTAGCTTCGCTAATGCGCTTAAATATGTTATTCCTTTAATATTTGGCATACATTTTCAGATGATAAGGGAATTATTTATGGTGCGGACAATTAGAAATTTTTCAAAAAGCAAAAATATATTTATTTATACATGCTGCATTTGCAAATCAGATAAAACCATATACCGTAACAAAGGCAACAAAAAAGAATTCAGTTAAAAGGTGAGTTAAGTTCTCTAAATTGTCCGTCCATAAGTCGAATAATTCTTATACACATGCATATATATGTACATATGTACCATACATGCACGCGGTATATTTAGTGGCGGTTGGTCAACCATAAAATTATGGACGCCGATCGAAGGAGACACTGATAAGATAAAGAGTACTGCTTTTGTGTCTTAACTAATTCATATGTATAAAATTTCAATGTTAATTTTTTTCTGGTAGCCGAAAAAAGAAACCCATATCAATTGATAGCACATATTTCAACCGATATCTGTTGATATGTACATAGGTATTTATAGGGTAGTTCCTAAACAGCGTAGTTCAAAGTTGTGGTTAGTGTTTAATTTTGAAATATGTTTAAGGCTTTATTGATCATAGTTAGAATGATGATTTGGGTCAAATGCATCAATTTGTTCGATAGCTTCCTGCCATTTTAAGTATCATTTCATAATATCACACTCATAGGTTTCTATTTGCAAAATAGGGACAGTGGACTTTCTCAAGCATCTCTTGATGTAATATTTTAATCTTTAAAATCATTCGATGGTGATGGAACAGGTATTATGTAATCACTTGGTACCAACCATAAGGTGGATGTCTAATTACCTTCCAACAAAATTGTCTGAGGTTCTGGCGAGTCGCTATCGCTGGTATAAACATAGTTCCTCTTAATTAATGGCCAAAATTGGCCGCTTCTGCGGTATTACTACCTTCAGACGGTCCAATTGTTGACAGTACAGACTCGAATTAAGAGTTTGGACCTAGGAGACTAGCTAATAGAAGATGATTCTCTGCCAATGCCATTAAACACTTAGCAAAACCTTCCTGACCATCAATACTGAATTGGCCACCGTTTGCGCCAACTCACCGCGATTCGTCAACGACCGTTTTCGCTTTACCTACTTAGAATTGAACGGATCTTGTTGCCAGCAGCTATTCGCAGACGGAAATTCGGCCCATTAGGATTTTTATGCGTTAACTCGGCACTTCTTTTTGCATGCAGCTTTATATAAGAGGTTCTAAACGATTTTTTGTGCAATGTTTACCTCATGGGCAACCGAAACAGTGCTTACGTGGCTGTCGAACTCAACGATTTCCAATATTTGATCGATATTTTCGATAAGTGGCCTTTCAGAGCGAGCTGCATCTTTGACATAAAAATTACCGAACAGTATCCATTTTTGAAGCGAGCTCAAGCAATAACGAGTCAAGCAATCACAAAGCTTCTGAAAAGTTTTTTTGAGTACGAAATCTTATCTCTCTAAGCATTTCTTTTTACTAGACCTTTTATGTTAAGCATGTCAGAGTCTAGTTCGAATTTAGAGTCCTGAACGAAGTTGTGCAAGGGTTACTCAAGCTCTTGTTTCGACATCATCTACTGTTAATGGCGTTTAGTCTCTGTCTGAAATTGGTATCGTTCTAGTTTTGGTCGATTAAATATTTTATGCCTTCAACGTACTGAAGAAAAACCTCTTGCTGTTTAGTGGTTTTTTTTTTTTGAACTGTTGATGAAAAGATATCACACCGAATTTTTGTCAAGATTCCCTACCGGAAAGAGAGTTCACTATTGAAATAATATTATATAAGTAAAAATAATTACATTTTATGGACCACCTTTCTAATATGTGTACAAGCATGTATTTTACATACATAACTTAGCGGTAAGGACACAAATGAAGCGCAAAAACACAACAACACGCTGATAACTGCTGATAACAACGTTCAACTGATAACTGTTCGAGAAATTATTTTCTATAATCGTCATCAGCTCACCACTACCAATACAGTTCGCCAAATTGTTTGGTTAAAGAAAGAAAAAACAAACGATATTGAGCGAAAATCAAACTATATTCAACACGAACACAACTACAACGATATAGACAGAGCATAAATATAAATATATACCATACACATTTACGTATATAAAAAAAATCGTGCAAATGCCTGTATGTGGGTACCTAGTAACCCCTACCCACCAACCCATATTTTGCAATGCCTTTATAAATTTTATTTGCTGCTTTCTTTGAGCGCCTCTCCCAAGCATAAAGCTACACCTACACACACACACACACACACACACACACGCACACATTCTGGGCGCTCAATACTCTAGGTTCTGGCTAATTATTATTATTGCCTTTTTTTTGTAAGGCACTTTGGCAGTTGGCACACACCGTAATTCACCTGTAGCAGCTCTGGCTGTGGCCCGTAAAAAGCGAAGCACACGTAACAGTCCAAAAACGAATGCGCAACGAAAAAGTACAACAAAACGCGCTTTTCCAGTAAAACACATCCCTCGCATTGTTGTTGTGGTATTGTTTAGGTACTTTTTTTTTTTTCATCCACATTTTATATCGCGACCTTAGTTGCTTAGAGGCGTACGAGTACATTACAGGAAGCAGGCGGGTGTTAAAGGCGGTATGATAAATACAGTATTGTCAAATCGGGAAACATACGAGCGGCTTTTATACACCATAAAGAGTCGCACAATTCGCGCGTAATCGAATTCTGTTGATTGCAAAACTATTATAAAAATTAAAAGAAAAAATAATTTTTTTATTACACTTTAAGTGCACACATTTAGGCATAGTCGGTGGCCCCTCTTACCAACGAAAAGTAGCGAGTGTTATCGAACGCTATTGAATACGAAATTAAGAGTGAAGTGTCGTAATTTAAATGTTCCCTTGATAATAATCACACGATAATTTGAATTTTATGCTCCGGCATCTACCTTCAAACGCGTGTTTTTTTCGAAACTTCATACATATACATATATACATACAATTTTAAACAGGATTGTGGCTGTGCTTTCCGGGATAGTGGTCAATTGTAACTCGTGATTACGAACAAGTGCAAGATGGCGGCAGGTGGCTACGGCGGTTACGGCAACAGAAATCATATTAAAAATTTTGGCTGTCTGTGGACGATTGTGCTATGGGCTGCCCACCTCAGTTTGGTAAGTACAAACATATGTAGATGCATACCGATGCTCAGATCTAATTGTTTCAAGACTCAGTTAAAAAATTGTTTGAGATAAAGAAGGGCCGCCCCTAGGGTAACGAAACTTCATTTACCCAAGGTTTTTTTTAACGTAATTAAAGAAATCGAATAGATCAAAATAATAGAAAAGAGTCAGGTGAAAAAACTTCAGAGTGAATTTCAACTGGCAATAAAGTTAAATTTAAAGCGGTCAATATAGATATGTTCGCCCTAAGATGAAGTACAGAACCTAACCGAACATGAAATTTTTTTTTCGAAGTTAAAATTTATATTAGGTTTGATCGAAAAAAAAAAACAATTTATTTAATATTTCTTGAAAAAAAAAATCAAAATAATACCTGAATTGGGTATTCATTACAAAAAAAAAATTTGTTTGCGGGTAAATTATATAAAAGAAGAAGCAAATGAGATCTTTCAACATTCGTGACATATCAATTTTTATACCCTGAACGAAATATATTAAATTCGCATCGAAGTTTGTAACACACAGAAAGAAACGTCGGAGACCTTATAACATATTTCCGAAGAAATTGTTTAAATCGGACCACTATAGCATATAGCTGCTATACCAACTGACTGATCAAAATCAAGTTCTTGTAAGAAAACTTAAACCACTGAATGCTATTATAGCCTCGGTGCAGCCGAAGTTAACGTTTTTTCTAATTGAGTTGAAGAAGAAAATCCGCTGGCTTCAGCCTGTTTAGACGGAATATCTTCTACGGTTCCCAATGCTCCTCTGAGGGATTAGTTTTACGGTTTTTATTTTACCATAGACGATAGGATATTCGCTTTTGGTTACTCGCACGCTTGTTCGGTGTTGTTGTACATAAGGGAGAACTTGAGATTTTTTCATCTGAGAAGCTCACAGTTTCTTTTTTTATTGTATAATATAAGCTTGTCCCACCGTAACCAAAAAAATTAAAATTTATATGAGCAATTGTATCAACTAACAGCTTTTCACTGTCAAAGTAAAAGACGCTGGTTCGAAATCAACGTCGGACCCGATATTTCGTCTAAGAATCTATTTTTGTTGTGCATAATGTAATTAAGAAAATTTTTATTGATCTTGTTAATTCGAAACTTAATAACGTTCCTGAGGGTTTGCATTTATTGGCTCTCTAGGGCCCTTCATATAAGGATTTGAAATAGTACATGCTTTTGAATGAGGATAAACAACTGCCGCTGCTTTTAATTTTGTGTTTAAAACTCATGAAATCACACAGAAAATCAAAACACTAGGTTCTAGAGGTAGAAATATTATTAAAATAAGAATGCAAAGAATTCTCGTAAATAATCGGCTTCAGTGAAACAAAAAAGTATACTTTACTCAGGTGGTATCAAAGCTGTCAAGATAATAGGCGCTCTGTGATTACAAAATAATTTGATTTGTGTAGAATTTAATTTTGGCGAGATAATCTCACGGAAAATATAAGTTGTGAAGTAATGTTTCACCGTACTTTCCATTGTACCTTTACCAAAAGTTTTGTATTTTCAGAGGCACTAAAGCAGATTTCAAAGGTTGTAAACGCTTATGCAGTTAAACTGAAACTAATATATTTAATGATTCTAGTAACTCATGAAGCAACTTCAGTGAAGAAAGTTATAATGATAAATATGCATTTATAGGCAAAATTAAAAGTAGAAAAAATATTGATTATTTTATCTTCAGACTTATCAGTGCACTAGGACTTCTGTTGTTTATTTGGTGATTAATAGCAGTACCTCTGTTTTTTTAATATTTTATTTTTAGTTTAATTGAACTTTTTTAATGCAATAACAGGTAATGAATCATTGATAACTGCAAATACAAATGTAATTGCAATACTATCTCCAAATACTTTATCATGCCAAAAATGTGACTAAGAAATCTATTATAGAAGCTACAACTAGTTTTTAAAAACAGTGAAGAGCTTGCCACTTATCAAGAAAATCAACTCAGCGCTTGAAAATGTACTTTGGCATTCCTACAAAGATAACTAATTCCACTAACATACACAACGTTATTGTTAATATTTAATTTTGCCCAAAATTGGTTGCCCGAATGAAATTATGCGTAAATATTGTATAATAATATAAATAACTTTCCTTGCTAATAAAAATACTTGCGTTAGTAATGGCACTTCATCGGCTTTTAGTCATAAACAAAAGGTGGACACATGAATTTGTAAATGTGGTAGATAACTTTCAAGTGCTGCAACGGCCAATAAAAGAAAAATTATCGCCTAAATAAACGACTGTCATAGTATTGTTATTGCCAGTAAATCCAATGAACGCGCATGTGAGTTCAATTACTCGATGAGAATTCGTCTTAAATGTGAAATTCCATTTTTGTGAAATTATCTTAAGTTTTTTAGGGCATATAATAGCTGGAAAAGGTATATATTTATGGAAAGATTCAATGCTAATATAAAAGAAAGTTTAAAGGTATATAATTTAAAAATGTAATATTTCCCATGGGGAACTTTAACTATATGAAGTAGAAACAAGAAACCCTGGTTAATTTCTTATAGAATAAAAGGGTGTAAAAAGATTTTTAACTTGACTTTGATCGGTCAGTTTATATGGCAGTTATATGCTATAGTGGTCTGCTCAGAACAATATATTCGGATGCTAAATTTCGGGAAAATGTTGACGTCAAATGTTTTGTTGATAATTCGTGATACCTTCCTCTTCCTAGCTTCTCATCTATGCTTCCAGTTTCTTCATAATGATCAGATCACCGCTTTATAACTCGTGACGTTTCTTATACTGAGTACAAATTTTTTTAAATTTCACTGCACCACGTGACACATTAGGTGTTATAAAGGTTCGGTCATGTGCTGTCATCTTTATTACTATATTTTGCTTTGTAAGAGAAATATTTTCAATCAATACAACTAAAATAAATCTTCGCATTCATTTTATTAGTGCTTAGGTAAGGTATGAGCTGTTATCACTATTTTATAGTCCCGAATCACGTAATGCTATGAGAAATAGTCTCGCTTAATTTACTTGCCTACTTATCACCATATGAAATCTGATGCAAAACCGGAAGGTTTAAAATCTTTTTATTTTGGTTATGTGGGGGCTAGAAAAGGACACTGTTTCGATCTTGGTTAGAATAGAGTTACCACACTTTATATGTAAAGTGAAAAGTTAGCGTAGTGGTGCTAGACAATTAATGCCCTTTTAGGTGTTTACAATATAATCGCCATATGGAACGAGGACGTAATTATTATATTCAGACAAGCACTGACCGCCATTCACAGTGGAGCCATTAACACCTTCACCGACTCCCTTTCAGTGAATGGCGTAATACGAGTCAAACCACCACCCATTGCAGACACAGAGCTCGAGTTGCCTCGCGAATCTAGAGTGACCCTCGCGCAACTTCGTTCTGGATACTGTAGCAGGTTAAACTCCTACCTATCCAGAATAGACCCCGACATACTAAACACATGTCCTGCATGCAATGAGTCTCCGCATGACACTAACCACCTCTTTGCATGCCCTACAAACCCCACTCATCTAACACCCCTTTCCCTATGGTCCGACCCCGTCGAAACAGCTCGTTTCCTGGGCCTTCCGTTAGATGACCTCGACGACAACGAATCTAGAATTTATCACCCAAACGGGGATTAGATAATCGTTATAACAACAACAACAGGACGTAATTATTTCCCGATTTCGCTCAATTTCATAGTCATGGTCGATTCACTTGCCCGATTTCATTCATCTGTAAAAATATCCAATTTCTTTATTAATGTATTATTTGCAATTACTGACATCCGGAAATCAATTCGTTATCGTGATTATATTGATATACATACATATGTATATATGTATATTCATCTAGATTTTGTTAATGTCTCTCGACTCATTTTCTTATTTTGCTATTTGCTAGTAAACATTAAATTTGTAAGCAAAATGTAAATAAATAATACTAAACGTGTGTGCTCTATTTTACGATAACTTCTATAAAAGTGATAAGGTGTTAGTCAAGATAAACTAATTAAAAGCCCAAAATGATTCATAATAAATTAATAGGCGTAGATCGGATGCGTCTACTTAACTTTGGTACGTTTATACAATATAAATAGGTTAATTAAAAAGGGTGATCCATTTTGAAGTTTTCTATTGAACTTTTTTAAAGAAAAAAAAAACACAGAAAATCAAATTTAAAGGCTAATGTTTATCATTCGAAAGAACATTCTTTAGCATATATTTTTTAAAGATTATCTCTTTCAAACGTTGGCCGCGGCTTCGTCTCATTTGGTTTATCCGTTGAGTCCAATTTTCGATGACTCGTTCGAGCATTTCGACTGCTAACTGTCGAATGACACGCGTGATGTTTCTCTCCAAGGTCTGAATCGAAGCGGGATTGTCCGCATAGACTTTAGACTTTACATATTCCCATAGGAAAATGTCTAAGGGTGTGATATTACAAGATCTTAGTGGCCCATCGAACGGCCCAAAACGGGAAATTATCTGCATACTGAAGTGCGATGTTTGGGATGTGGCGCCGTCTTGTTGAAACCACATGTCGCCGAGATCTCGAGCTTAAATTTCAAGCATCAAACCACACCAAACAGTTGTTTTTTTCTGGATGAAATAGCAGCTCTTGAATCTCTTCAGGTTGCTCTTCGGCCCAAATGCTGGAATTTGCTTGCTTACATACCCATTGAGCCAGAAATGGGCCTCATCGCTGAACAAAATTTGGCTCGAAAACGTAGAAACTTCTTGGAACTTTTTAAGAGCCCATTAAGCGGAGAAAAGTCGAGGGACTTCAGTTCTTGCACAAGCTGTATTTTGTACGCTTTCAATTTAAGTTTTCGACGTAAAATGCGTCAAGGCGTTCCAAACGTCAGTAAGAAATGCTGCGAACGGTGCCGAATCGTCTTCGTGTACACTCTCAGCTACGGCCGCTATATGTTCTTCACTGCGTGCTGGATGTGGTCTATTTGGTCGAATATTATCCAATAATGAATGCTGGGTCTCAAGATGGGTGATGGTGTTGAGAATAGTAGTATGAAATGTCAAATAATACTGAACAAATATAACATGACAGCTTGACACAACTCACGCGTGAACTGTCAAAATAAGGCTATTGAGAAAAGTACCTCTACTTGGATCACCCGTTATACTTAGATATTTTAAAATATATAGTTAAACTCATAGTATAGCTATGGTATTACAGAGAAGTTTTGCAGTGCCCCGGGCAACGACACCACTAATAGTTTATATGTTTACATGCTGATTGTAGGGATACCTTCCTTTCGTATTATCTAGTAGTAACAACATTATTTTTAGGTAACTACAAAAAGGCGCGTGCAGAAATACATATGTATATAATTGTATTATATAAACATATGTATTATGTACTATAACAATAATCTGCCGTTTGAGTCTCAAACAACTGTACACTTGTTGAATTTGACGTAATCTGTCGATTAAAATGTGTAGTGGTGATTATTTGCATTTATGGAACAATGACAACTAAGGTGTTTTTTTACGTGAGTTGTTTGAATAAAAAAACAAATTTCTGTCATGGGCTAATATACTCGATATAGATTTACGATATGGACACGATTAGTAATGATATTTGTTCTAACAACAAACCGATGAAGTACTTTCTCGCATAATCGGATCAGCTGATCTGGTGAAGATAACCAGAATTTTTAGAGCTGAATGACTTCAAATAAAATGCAAAGGTGTTATCAGAGTCAATGAACTTTTGAGAATCAGGTGGTTCTAAATCATCACTTTGACAGTTCAAAAAAAAAAGAGAGAGATAAAATATTAATTTATAGAAAATAGAATATGTTCTCTGTTTTGTAATGCAGTTTCTTTCTAAAAGTTAATTTGTAATATTTGTTACCGATTACTTTTTCGAAAGTTTTTATTTCGTAAGAAAACATGGAAAAAGTTCAGAAAAAGATTGTTGAATCAACTCCGTTCGATGATGCAGATTCTTGACTAAATCAGGAGTAGTTCTAGCTAACTAAATATGTTGAATATATGTTTGAGTTGTTGAGTCTGTAACTACTTCTATATTCGTGTGCTTTGCCAAGAGCTGGCGTAACTTGATTATTATTCCGTTATTTCCATATGTCGAATATACTTGTACGTTGCAAAGCTATATAGCTTATATATCATTAATTTGAAACGTAAACAACAATAATTTTTTACACTCAAATATATCGAACTTTGTGCAATAAAAAGTTTTTTGTGAGGAATTTTTCTTAATTACGTTAATATGTAGAGAACCTCAGAAGAAAGTCATCATATTTTGGACGGAAGTGTATGTTCACCGTATAGCTCTAGCTGAGCGAACGCGACATAAGTGATTTGCACGATTTAAAAGTGGTGATTTTGGTTTGGAAAAACGTCCTGGGCGGCCAAAAAGTTTGAAGTTGAGGAACTGGAAGCATTGCTCGATAAAGATTGCTCAGATGGTTTCAGATGGAAATGCTTTGAAAAACACTATTGTACACGTTTTTCTTAAATAAGCGTTTAAAATTGAAAAAAAAACAACCCAATAATTGTTGGATTCAGTAATAAATATTTATGTTCTGCAGTTAATTTGAAGAATAATTATGTATGTATCTAAATCTAAAACCCAAAGAATTTTTAGATTCTCGCGTCAATTTATATATTCACACAAAATTATGCTTTATGTAACTAAGTAATTTTTTCTTAATTTTCAAACAGATTCAGTCCCTGATTTGGATGGGTCTCAACATAGCTGGAATAATCGCATACACCTGCAATATGCCCATTAATTCCCTATTTACCTATGGTTCACTGATGGAATACGCTTTCTACACGCTGTACTTTAAAGGCAATTGCATACCCTCCGACTATCAGCAGTTCAATCGCACAATGTTGGATTCGGTGTCAACAGTGCTGTCACCAGAGGACATCTTCCTTTGGAATTGCGTATACCTGGCGGTGGCGTTTTGCTGGTGCATTACAGCGTTGTTGTTGTTGACAAGTAAGTTGCACAACTTTCAGTAGCGTTTTGATAATAATAAAGTATTTTGCATTTAGTGGTGAGAAAGGACAATATAAAGTATACCAGCGCCGCCATTTACAGTTGGATCGTGGCGATAGCATGCATAAATTTAATGGACTTGGGATTGGGCATTATATTTGGCCTTGATTTTGACAAATTCAATCGCGCCGCTTACAGTTATAATTTGTCCAGCATGAATGCGGGCGAGATCGATCCACAGGCAGCTCAATTGGTAGCTGGAGGCGTAGCAGCTATATCCTTGATGATCATCTCATTTAAGGGCGTAATTTTGTGGCTGATCAATGTCGGTTTAATGTGTTATCTGCTAAAACTTGTTATTGAAATTGCCTACGATAGGGACAACAATGTGAGTATGAAATTCTTATATGTATTGTATGTTTGTTGAAATTGTCACAAAAAACGTTCCATTGTTAATATTGTCATTAGTACTTCATTGAAGTTTGTTTATTCGTTATTGGTGTCATAAGTGGTCATCGATTCGCTACTTCTCAACTCGCTATTTGAGCAGTAATCTTATATCACAAGTTTACATGTGACAGCACCAACAAAGCGGATACCTCACTAAATTAGTATTGTATAACCACTTGTTATTCCTTCTCTATTTAGAATAATATCCACAAATTGGTTTTCAAGATACTCTCTTTTAATTTAGTCATGATTTTAAAAATACTTAAAACGGTTGTCTACCCAAAATTTAGTACTAGTAGTCTGGAAAAAAAGTTCCGTCAAGCTTTAGACGTTGATAACGATTTAAGATAAATATTTTTTATTTGATAGGCTTTGAAGCAATAGGGACCGACACGAAAAATTATACTATATATAAGAAATCTAAAACTACTCGCAAACTTTTTTATTTTGAACCGTAAGTCTTGCCAAAAAATAGAGAGAAAAAAAGATTACTTGGTTGTAGCAATTGGATTTTATTTAAGTAGTAAGTCTTTTTAAGCTGATTCTGGTAATCTAATTTCAAGAAAATGTGACTCACGTTTCCGTAAACCCAGAATTAAGATATATAGAACAAGGTGGAAGACCAAATTTGTCAAAAATATGATCCATATGCCAATATCTCTCCTTTCTCGTTCTTTGGCTCAATCGATCGTAAATAAACACGTTTAGACTATTCAACAGAGCAGTGCTAAATCCATTGGTATTACTTATAAGAAAAATAAATTTGACTAAAACTTTTGTAATCTTGTTACCAACATCTACTACAACACCCTATGTACTTTTACTTTAAATAATAAATACCCCAATATTACCCTATAAAGCATCAAAAGTTTATTTCGTAGGGAAATTGCGATTGCTTTAATGGCTGAATGGCAAAAAATATGCATATGCTTGATTGGTATGTATTGTATTTGGAAAAGTAAATATGTGTTTTGGTAATTAATAATAAAAAGGCTATGATTCTTATAAGTGAATAATACAACAATATTCCGATAACAAAATTTGCTCGACAATAAATATTTGCATTATTAATAGAAACACAACCAATTACAAAAAAATCTACATGTATATCTCCGTATATACATATGATTATACATACATATATGTATATATATACAAGTAAACATGCCTAAATGTATGTATATGTACCTATTTGTATATACTCACCTATGTATGTAAAAGAGTTCGATATTCGCCCAGAATTTATCATTTTATTGCTCTTTTGTGAAAATTACTAAGATTTTTAACTTTACCAAAATTATTTACTAGTAAATTCTTATTCATTATTTCCAAGTTCGCTATTATTTACTCTTTGTTTAACATAATAATAAGTTAACATTTAATAAGTTAAACCAAGGAAGGACGTTAACTTTGGTTGCATCGAAGCTATAATACCCTTCACAAATAGAAAGGATTCTTTACAAGAACTTGATTTTGATCGGTCTGTTTGTATGGCAGTTATATGCTATAGTTGTTCGATATCTTCAAATCCAACAAATAAGCAGCTTTTTGGGGAGAAAAAGACGTGTACGAAATTTCAGATCGATATCTTAAAAACTGAGTAACTAGTTTGCGTACATACAGACAGACGGACATGCCTGAATCGATTCAGCTCATCGTGCTTATCATTTATACGAGTATATTTGTATATATTTTTTAGGGTCTCCCGTATCCTTTAAGGTGTTACAAACTAATTTGGATAAGTTGGTTTATGGATCACCTTATTAAATATGTATATAGAGTATATGCCTGAAATAAAATGAGAACCTTCTATTTTTTATCTATATTTACATACACAGGATACCTTATTCATGCCTCCCATGACAGATAGGGACTCTGATGACATCATATCTAACCGACCGCCGATTAAAGCTTATGAGGAAGAGATGTAAGTATAGCTTATAGCATTTTGTTGTTATTACATAATCTATAATGAAATAATTTAGACTAATTTATGAGAGTAAATCCATCCGTTGAGATATTTAGATGCAGATTCTCAATTTTTTTTAAGAGTCATTCATAGAGACCTTCATTTTTATAACTTCTGTCATAGAGTACAACGCAGGATATCTACTGAGCCACTTGCTCATAGCCAGGCTCATCTTGCCGTAATCGTTGGAGTTCTTACTGTACATTGTCCAAAAGGCATTCAAGCGGTAAGGCTAAAAATCTTTTCGGAGAAAATTTGTCAACATTTTATGGAGGAAGGTGAGAAGGTAGAAACATCCAGACCAGACTCCTCCATTGTCCAGTTTTTGCAAAACTGAGGTTCAAACAACTAGGCAGTAAAACTATCGGCGATACATATATAGTAGTTGTCCAAACTGTCCATGTCAAATCCTTGATGGCTTGTAAAGAGATCGACTCTTTAACCTAACCTTATCCAATCTCATAATACTAGGGATTCACCAAGCTTTCTAATCCACAGAAAGCTATATTATGATCCACCAAAGATATGAGGACATTTTAATGGAGAACTACATAAGATATCTTCACATGTCGATTGTACCTAACACGAGACGGTACCAGGGTTAGGTAAATAAACTTGACGTCCCAATTAGAAAAAAATTGCAACAGAATTGGTAATTAGATAGGTATTGAAATATTGTTATATTTAGAAAACATAAACAGTATATAAGATTTAATTGAAGTCCAAGGTTGCCCAATGGTAGGTTTTTTTTTTAATCGAAAAAACGTATCTAAGATGACAAACTGTAATACCCTATAATTTATCTTAAGTAATCTGCTTAACATTTGTGATTTACTTGTATAAGTACGGAATTTTTAAGTATTTGCAAAAAACATCTAATCTCTCCGTGGTAAAAAATGAAATTATCTATATTGTCATAAGAATCTCAAACGATAAGTTATATCTGATAGCTTTCTTAATAACACTTTAATTTCTTCTTTGTTTCGTCTTCTAAACAGCACCACCAAAGTATACACTAACGAAGCCTTTGTGCCGGACAATCGTTCTGTGGTCACCGTCGAATTAAATCAGGATGCTCTGGCGCGAGCTGCTCGCATGTCGTCCGATATCTTAACGCAGGGATCACGTTTCCGTAATGTAGACTCTTACCAACAGTATCCGTCACCGCCAAATAACAACAACATTTCTGCTAATAACAACAATCACTTCGTCAAAAAAGCGTCAATAAATGATAAAGTTACTATCATAGGAACGGCAAGTTCACCGGACGTGATATCACCCTATCCAGTACCGGACTACACACCACCAATGTCGCGCGCAGCTAACGGTGGAGTACATAATCAACGCTACCAATGAATGAGTGGGTGCCAATGAAGTTCGCTCGAAGAAACTGCATATCTCTTCATTGCGTCAATTAAATTAGTTTAAATTAAGTGCCATCCATTAGCTTCATTCCGTTATAATAATTTAAAATAAATATATGTAAATATGTAGTATGCGTCTGCTCAGCGTTCGATAATCGTTGAACGCCGCCATTGCATCTCGCTCTCTAAATCTGCCTACGCCTTTATATATCATCAATCCGGCAACCACTCCTGCAACACCTCTGTTTTAAATTCACTTGTTTTCTTCAGCAAATCATAGCTTAACATATGGTATACCTATATAGATGCATACATACAAACGCAACAATGAACCTATTTTTAGAATGTATTTAATTGTATATTTTTATTTATTCAATTGTAAATAAAAAATATACGCTATTGTAAATACTTTATAAACAGAAAATTATTTCGACAATCGAACACAAGGTTTGTATAGCTTTGGAGATACTTTTTTATTATGCTCAAGTCCTATACCGAATTAATTTTATCAAAAACCAGAAGGTAGTGAATACATATTTAATTTATAAATTTCTCTTCAGCTTACAATGCTACCGTACTTTCCCTTCGACCCCTCAAAATTTGGAAACATTAAGAGATAAGTACCTAAGAGTGTTGTATTGTTAGTTGAGAGATTTGGCTACTTCTTGATTGCACACTCAGTTCAAATTAATTATTGCCTAGGAAAGTTATTATAAAGCTGACATTGTTAAGGGTCTTGATGGTAGTTTCAAGATAATCGAAATTTTCTAAATTTCTCCCTATTCGATATGGAGTAAATCGAACTAATGCCTCTAATTATTCCTATGATATCTCTGCCATCAGAATACTCTAGCGGTTGATTAAGTTAAGTTAAGAGGGATCGCGCTTAGACTGTTCTATACAGTCTTTTGAACTGTCAGATGAAAACTCTTGTAATTATATATATTATTTTCGACAAATCTTTGTTTTGGTGCTTTACCATATTTCAACTTCTGCTATTTCACCTGGATGTATTTTGGCCTTGATATAACAAAACCGGGCCATTCGAAAAAGATATGATTCTATCTCATGTTCTTCCAAGTAGCTGATGAAATTGGCCTCCGGTAAAACTTTCCATCTTACCGCATGGTTCCCGACCGAACGGTGTCCAGTTAGAACTCTAAAGAAGAGCTCACTATTAAGATTTACCCTGAGCCAGAAGGATTTTGCGATACAACTCGCCTGAGGTTCAACCACTTCCATTTGGAAGACGCTGCAATGGTCAGATAGCCTAAAATTGGAATTGATAGATAGTTTCTGACAGTATAGCGATTGGTCTCATTGTTTTAAAGAAGTGGCTCAATAGGGAATAACCTGACACCTAGTTCAAAAAAGGTTACTCTCTCTGAATTGACAGTGCTTCTAAGTTATTTATTGAACTATTAACATATAGTGGCTCTAAGTCAAACCTACTTCTATGCAGAGTATTCCTGACGAAAATATAAATCGGAAAGTATACAGAGGGCCTATGTCTTGCCTGTGTTATTATTCGAAAACTGCATTGAACCTTCAGACTATCATACTTACATATGTATATACATACAATGGAAATCGCAGCAACATGAAGACACTCTAGAGGTGAGCATAACGAACCAAGTTTAATTTGTAAATGCGAAATTTTTTCGTAATTAAAGAGATTTGGTGTTATCGTAGACTACCAATATTATTTTTAAACACATTTTCAGACATCTGCATGTTAATTGGTTATGTATGCAGTATTTACAAATTTGTAAACAAGTGCAATTATAAATTTCCACTGTAGCTGACGTTATTTCGTAGTAAATAATGAATAGCCGAACTGATAAGGTGCACATGTTTACTGAGGCTGGGCCCCCTGCTGAGCTGAGGCACATTATCAGTATTTGTACTGATACGTATATTTAGCAAAAATGTTTACTTAAAATAAACTAATGTACATAACACAAATTTATATAAATGCATAATTCGCAATAAATATTATACAGTGTTTGGCCATCGAAATATAAACGGCACTAAATATAGTGTTAATAGTGTAGTCACAAACGAAGCTTATAAAGCTTATAGCTTTATCAAAACAGGGAAAATTCAGCTTCTCTAAAATAGCGGAAATCGTTTAAGAAAGTTAGTGGTCTGTTTTCGGAATAAAAACAAATACATGAAATTGGTTTTCTTCATTTATTATTCAGTGGCCTTATATTAAATATCCAATAACTGTCACATAATTTCAAAACGGGTTTGGAACTCAAAAAAAAAAAATTATAATAATATATTTTCCAAATTTAAAAAAATATTCACACTGGCAACGCTTTGCGTATTTTTAGATTTCTGACTTTTCTTACTTGATTTTGGGCTTTACCTAATTACTTCACTGGTGGTACAAGTGGTAATGTAGCTATTTAATTTTGTTTGTAGCCGCAATAATCGTATAATTGTGAGATACCCTGATAACCTTTGCCATCGGCGAGACGTTCACGAGGTTGCCGCAAAAAATTTGATTCAATAATTTGGTGATAACCCCTGTTGTCAGCGGCAAAAATCGATCATTCTAACAGTGGACGTGAAGCGTACCGGACGCACAAGAACGGTAATACCGGCTATTCAACTTGGTGAACAAGCATCCAATACAGCACTAGAAGAATGGCATCCATTACAAGATTCGCACGTTTCGGCTTACAGCTCACCAATGTGGCTGCAAAAACACTGCGTGTGGCACCCACTCCACAATGTCAACATTGGCGTGCATTTAATGTAAGCAGTTTGCTGTTGGCAGGTAAGAAATAATAAAATTTGTTTTATAAAATCAATTTATGCAACATTAATTGCAACCGTATTATTGATAATGGAGCAAACAGCTGTTATAACAGTGGAATTCAAACTGTTCTTGTTTAGATACGATACGGTTGTGGTGCTGCCAGCACAAATTAAAATTTCATGTTATAATAATCATTTGTTATATATAAATTTAAACTTTAGAACGTCGCTACACGGAAAAGCACGAATGGGTGTCTGTGGAGGGTACAACAGCCACTGTGGGCATTTCAGAGTACGCACAAGACGCTCTGGGTGATGTCGTCTTTGCACAACTGCCAGACCCTGGCACAGCTCTCGAGCAGAGCGATGAATGTGGCGCTTTGGAGAGTGTGAAGGCAGCCAGTGAGTTGTATTCACCTGTGAGTGGTAAAGTAACAGAAAAGAATGGCGAAGTCGAAGAGACACCTGGTTTAATTAACAGCAGCTGCTACGACAAAGGTTAATATAGTTGTAGTAATTTGTTTATATGAAAGTAAATAAATCCTATTTTCTCACTAGGCTGGCTCTTCAAGCTGACTGTGAGTAATCCTGTCGAAATTGAGAAATTGATGAGTGAGGAACAGTACAAAGAGTTCCTTAAAGCTGCTGAACATTAGTTGTTCAATTATACGGATCACGTGGTGTTTCAAGCCAGACAATACCTTAACATAAACGATAATAATTTTTTAATTTTGATCGGTTAAGAGGGGTTATAATCAACTTCACTGTAATTTATACGAATTCATATTGTAATATATTTAGTTTTAGCTTTAGTTTGTGTATTGGTTGCTGTACGCATAAAATCACATTTATTTTATTGTAAGCATTTATGCGTTTTGGGCGGGCATAATTTAATAAAAATAAGTAAAAATGTTGATTTAAAATGTATTGGTTTACAGCTTAGTCACTGACACATACACACATGCGCAAAAGTAATTAAGCTAGCTTAATGCCAAAAAGTTTTTGCTATAGTTTATTTATAAACTTTGAAGGAAAAGGGTTTTTATTGTTATAATTTAGTGTGAGATATTTTGCAGCTTGGAAAAACATATAATAATCAATTTAATTGGTTATTGCTATTTTTGTTTGATAGAATTTTATTTAAAAACAAATGTAATAATAACGAATCTATAAGACAATTATTTTCCATTTATAAAAACAGTTTTAGTGATGAAAAATGAAAGTAATATGAAAATGATATATTTGATTATGAACATTGACATTGTTTTGGACTCTTAACAGTATCATAATCTGTCATCAATTAACAGTCAATGTTTTTACAGTAAAACAAAGGGAGGGTAAAATAACACTCAATGACAGTAGGAGCTCCCTTAAAAACTCGTTTTCTTAAACTTACAGCAACACCAGTAAACGACAGAGTGCTAGGTGATTCTAATGGTGTTTAAAATTAATTATTCAATAAATCTAGGTATAACTGTTAGAGTATGGAGATTGAAATCATTAAATGTGAACGGGAACCCTACTTTGAAAGGCTTCTTTCGAACAAAGGTTTTAATTAATAACAAGAAAAAATGTTAAATTTCGGTCACACCGAAGCTATAGTGGTCCGATATCGACGATTCCGATAGTCGAGTGTAATTGGAGCAGATCTGGAATAATACTCGACTCTGGTCTGTCAACTTGGAAACTTCTCACAAATTGTTTGAATAATAAATTTTGCCTTTACAGCAGCATTAATAATTTCTCATCTCTCCTCTGCTACGAATAACAAGTCTCCGAAGTTTGAGTGGTGACAAAAAGTTATGTCACAACTTCTGTTTACTAATTGCCAAATTCATAAATCGGCAGAAAATACTTTACCATATAACGGTACATTTATTATTACGAAAATTAAACTTATGAGGTCTTATGAGGATAAAGAAAATATTGGAATATCTAGTGCATACTTAGCATAACTATAGGCTTTCTTTTAAATACAATTTTATATATATAGACATACAGAAATTTATACATATCAGAAACACGTACATATATATGTATATAAATATGTATACGTATTCAACTCAGACATTTTTGCTCATTTAAATTCAATGTGCGATGATTAATCGAAATATTAGCGCTGAGCATTGGAGAGTCGCGTGTGCGGCATCGATAAGCCGGATGATTTAGCATGTCTACGAGTGAATATTTAAAGAATCAGGTGATGATTGTTGCTCAGCGCGGAGGACGACAGGCAATGGGTAGAGCTGACAAGATGTTTTTCTTATCAGAACTTTGACTTAATAGAAATTAAAAAAAAAATATGTTCAGAAATTGTTCGTATGTCCAATCTTCCTAAAATTATCAAGTCAGTAGCGGGTCAAATGTATATGCATTAAGAAAGTAAAAATATTTGCTTATATTTTAGCGCGTGCGCCTGTTCAAAGTACTAAGTTGTATGATCATCAGATTGTTGTAGCATCTTCAAAGTAACCGGCGAAATAAATTTATACTTACATAATGATCTTAACAGACTTATACACATGCATCAATAAGCATTTGGAAATGCATATACAATATACATACATATATATATTTAAATGTGTGAATTGGATGTATGGAAACGCCCCGTATTGAAGCGGAAATTAAATTGACATTCAACTACGGTATTCTAGTTGTGCGCTGTCAACGGGTTTTAACGAATATTAGAATGATAAACTCCAAAATGAGTGCATTAAAAGGCTTCTCTATGCAACCGGTGAGAAACAGTTTAGAAATTGCAACTGAAGTCCAACCTAACATCCAGTAAAGTGAAAATACAGAAAACAAGTAAGAATTATTAGAAATTATCTTAAAATATAAAACAATTCATGAATAAAAAAATGTATATGTAGATATTTCATACATAATTTCATAAGTGTTCAATATATAATATAAAGAAAAAAATTATTTTAATTTTGAGTAAAATGCCAAATGGAAAATTCATTATTTTTTCCATTGACAAATACTTGCATTACTCATTTTCAAAATTAAACTTCAAGTACAATTCCTAGGATTTTTATACCGGCCTTTTCGCCTTTATTCATAAATAATATTTCCACTTCATTTAATAATTGATTATAATAATTTTTATTGTGTTCCATTACCACAGCAATGCATCGGCGGATCTACTAGTATGATTTAAATTTAACCGGAAGTTCGAAAATTTTTATACCAGGTATATGGGGGTATTATTGACCCGATCTTACCTACTTTTTATACAAGGATACACTGTTATTAAAACGAGCTGATTTCTAAGTTTTGCCCAATATAAGCAGTATAAACTTAACCGGAAGTTTTAAAATTTGTATATTATTAAATAGGGGGTTAGGAGACATATTGGACGTATTGACGTACCAGGAAAAGACTTTCCCCAAGTCTTATTGTTAATCTCACAGATTTACCAATATTTGCGCTAAAAAGTGAGCCATAAGCACTCAGCATATTTGGTATCTGGAGGCTTGATAAGTTAAAATTAGACTTGACAATTTTTAGACCTGAAAAAGCATATCTTAAGTGAAGAAAATATTGAAATAAAATTTTTTTCTGCCTCTTCTTTTTATAATTCTACATATAACGACCCATCTGTTTTTTTTAACTAATCAAACGAGAACTTTTTACTTTTGTCACTAAGGGGCATTTTATATTACAATGTTGTACAAATGTAATGAAATTTGCTTGAAATAGGTCGAGTAGCTTTTGTGATATAGAATTTCTTCTAAAGGTGGGCGATGCAAAGCCTATTGTGCCCTTTTGACACCGGCTCCTAAGAAGGCCTTCCGTACCAGAACATAAAATAGCTTACATAGTTCAATGACACATAATATAAGATGGAGGTGCAAATGTTTACAACTTTTCAAGCAATGGAATACGATTTATAAAATATTTTAAAAACACATCAACAATCTCTTCAATTATTTTTTGGTCGACTACAAACATTTTTGTTTTTATTCTCACAGGTATTTTTTACAAATCATGTTTATTAATATAATATTATTATTATAATTTACTAAAGTGCTGCCGACATTTCAGCGCGACGATAAAGATGATAATTTCAATGAAATCCATCTGAAATGTATTCACATGCTAACGAATAATTTTTGTAATATTAAAATAATTATGGTTGAATCGTAGATTTGTTAATATTTTTTACCCATTTCCATATACGAGTATTCTTTGAATATTTATAGAGCCTTTGTTAAACAGAAATTTTTACTAAAGCTCAAAGTGGGTTACACCGTGAAATTTGCTTAGTTCTCTCTCTTCTCTACACTTCTATATGTACCTGCAACTGGAGTCCATTTCGTCGGTAGCAGCACATATTTATATGACGGAAGATTTTTCACCTGAAGTTCAATATTCGTTTTATATTGCTAAAACAACAATGGCCTTAGGATTTTTTTTCTTGAATTGAAGGTTAAGTTCAGGACCTTTTCATTTGCAAAGTTGAAATTTGGTAATATTCCTATATAAATTTTAAACGGAAAAAGCTATCAGCAGTCATTCATATGGCTGATGAACACAGGGAATATTGATTCTAATCGTTAAGACGTTCCTTATCAGGCGCGCTTAACCTCAGAACAGAGATTTAATAGTGACGATGAGATGATTTTTAGCATTATAACAATAAATAAATAAATAAAGTTAAAAGCAGATGATAGCATTACTGAAAAAAATTTAAATTGAGATAGTAAATAAGCGGTTCATTTATGATTCCACACAAAACTACTTATTTTTTTTTTAATTTTTCATAACAAAACTTTCTATTTCATTATATTTATACTCTTAAAACTCACCTACACAGCTTACTCTTAAGCAACAAATGTCGATTGAATGAGTAGCAAATTTCGGTAATTGTAAATAATGAGCTTTTTTGCAAAGCTTAAGTTAGTATGAAATGCGTAGAGTTTCCGAGCGTAAATTTGGCAATGAAGAGATATGGAATGCTTGCTGAAATGCTGTTAAATATCCACAATAACCTGGTTTTGGGTAGTTTTGCGGTGAGTGCGGTGCAATGGAGGCATCCTATACGGTGGTAGGGAGCACATGCTCGCATGCTTGCTTGCTCTTTGCGCAGAGAAACGCTAGCAAAAAGGCAATATTAACAAGCATAATAAAAAAGCGAAATGCATAGCGAATAGTGAAAAATCGAACTGTGAATATCTGTGAGGAATTCAAGTTCAGTACACGCGAAGAGCTCAATCCGTTTGGACGGTGGTGAGAAATAAATTCGGAAGTCGATGGCAAAACATAATACATAGTATTTGTATTTAATAATAACAAACGTTACAACGACCCCAAACGCGATTATTTAATTGCTGACACAAAGGAATCATACTGCAGAAAATAATTTAAACAAAAAATTAAAAATATAATTACAAAAAAAAAAAAATTAATAAAGGAAATATATAATTATTGTTTTAATAAGGACTGCTCAAGCGCGATATTGATTGTTTTAATTGAAAACGCCTTATTTTAAAACAAAAGTTGATATAATTAAAAAAAATATAGAAGTGTAAGCTAAAATATTAAATATTCTTTTTGAAAAATATTATCAGCGCAACTCAACGTTATCACAATGCCATCGGAAAAATCAATTTACAATCCGAATCCGGCAATTAGCCGTGATGCCTACATATCTAGCATGGCTGAGTATAGAAAATTCTATGAGGAATCATTGGAAAATCCAGAGGAATTCTGGATGCGCGTAGCCAAACAATTTCATTGGGAAACACCAGCCGATCCAAAAAAGTTCCTGCAATACAATTTTAATATAACCAAAGGACCAATTTCCATTAAATGGATGGAAGGTGCTTCCACAAATATTTGCTATAATCTTTTAGATCGCAATGTACGCAACGGACTGGGCGACACTATATCCTATTACTGGTAAGCCAATTGACAAGCAGAAAAATAAATAAATAAATAAAGAAAAAAATGTAATAATAATAATAGTAAATATGCAAAGTGAACAGCAAACAAAGTAGAATATGGAAAAAAAATAGTGACAGGCAAATGTACGAAATCAGATGATGACGCATTTCAAATGCAGCATCGATTCGGCCAGCGCAAGGATAACGAGCGCCTACAAACACTTTAGTAATTTAAACGAATTCGCTTTTGTGCTTTCATTTCGTAATTATCGATTTTTCTCGTTGTTGTTATGAACACATGCACGAGTATATGAGAGTTGTGAAGGTAAAGCGCAGGCGATATAAACAAAGTAGTCGTATCCTGCGACACGTGTGCTTGTATGAGTATATGTGCGAACATACTTGCATTTGCATGTTTATGTGAGTGTACGTGTATAAGTAGATGTGCGCGTGTAGAGTGTATGGCTGCTAGTGTGAGCTTTCACACTGTCGCATACTCGTATTTCTCAATATAAGCCACGTTTGGCGGGGTCAGGAGTATTATGGTCCCAACAATGTCCTTAAGCGACGAAGGTAGGTGAAGTGTAGTGCCGTTGTATAGGTTAAGTGTCACGAAGAAATCGTTTTGTGTGCAATGTGTAGTGTTGGCCTTGTATATGATTTACAATCATAATTTACAGTGGCATACAAAATATTTTTGTATTGAAATGCAATTACATAACGGTTCTTAGAAGATGGTTACGTTAAATAAAACATGCACTTTTAAGCATTTTACAAAAGCTCAAGGATTTTAATTAGTTTTTGAAAATTAGTGATTTGAAAGGAAAAGCAGAAAGTGTAAAAGTAAATAACTCAAAATATCCAAAGACGCTTCATGGATATTTTTTTTAAATTTTATTTTATTAAAGGAAATACAATTATAAATAATTATACTACCTATAAAATATAACAGCACTAGCGACAAGGGCTTCAGCTGTACTTCATGGATATATTACCGCATATATTACCGCAGTTTTCATCGAAATCAAACTGCATCCTATTTCATTTGACTAAAAATGGACTTTCTATAATATTACCAATAACAGTATTAATAATAAATTCTATGTACTTTTGTCATAATGATCTTTTAGGCTTTAGCGATGAATTTAAGCTTTTCTAGACAACTAAAATATTTTAAATTCATACATATATATATAGGAAGTTAAATCCTTAAAGAATTATGCCATTTACTACTTGTTTGGATAAAGGTATTTAGTCGAATAAAATATTTTTTTTCAACTTTCGACGTTATTCATTATTTATAGACAAAAGAAATATGTTAAACCAATTTTTAGGCAGAAGTTTCTTGAAACGATATACTAGTATAGCGAATTGCTTGAAAGTTGTGTACAAATTTGCCATTTACAACTTGTTTGAGTTGTTAAAAAAGTAAGAAAAAACGTTAACTTTGGTTGCACCGAAGCTAGAATACCCTTCACAAATAAAGAAGTTTCCTAACAGAACTTGATTTTGATCGGTTAGTTTGTGTGGCAAGTATATGCTATAGTGCCAAAGAGAGACTAGTTCCCGTATATACAGACAGACTGAAATTACTAAATCTACTAGATCGTCATGCTTGAAATTTATTGTATATAATTTCTTGTATATAATTTTACTATAGTATAAAAAACGTTACCTTTAATGGAAGCTACAGGTGCTAATTTTAGACATTTTTTTAAAATTCTTTTTGAAATTAGCTAGTTATTTAAAACTATTATTTCAAGATTTCTGTTGATAAATGTGCCTCAAAAGTTTGGATTGTTTTTCAAAGTTGCAATCTCGTTGTAATTGCTTTGAACTTCAGAAATATTGTTGCATACATAATTTTATATACCTAAAATTACAAACGTGTGTGTTGCAACCCTTGCAGGAAAACTTACCAGTAGAGAATTGGTTCGGTTCTACTGCACCGAGCACCATTTTTAGTTCACGTCGAACCTTTTTGTCATGTGCGAATTTGATACTGCAATCGATATTGTCCTTTTATAAGCTCTAGAGCTTAGACTATTTCGCTATTGGTGCGAACCAGTCTGATGTGGTCGAAAATTCAGCACTCGACAATTTTAAACGAAAACCATCACGGAGTTCTTGCAATATTTTTTGCAACTTTTTATATATTTCATTAACATTTTTTATATTCGGAATATTTTAAGCCAGCTGGTCTAAATTAGGCGAAATTGCTCGTTCTAGTTTTCCTATAAGGTATTGTGCCGTGTTCTACTTATTGTTAGTATGCATGAATACATTTGAGATATAGTAGGTATAATTGACCCGAAGTCGAATAAATTTTTTATTTTGTTTTCAAAAGAAAAAGCTCACTTTATGGAAATTTGAATTCTCTTTCATTTTATGCTTTGTGCACTTCGCCATTGTTAATAATTTCCCTTGACTTTGTTTTCGAAAACTGGTTTTACATTGCAATAATAATATTTGTAGTATTGAGTGTAGTTCATTAAAAGTTGCAGGTGAACGGATTTTAAAGTTTTTTCAATTCGTGCTTTACCACAAAAGAAATTTGCTGCAACTTAACCTAGAGAGGTACATATTCCTTATGTCATCTGTTTAGATTTCCTGACGGCTAATTAGACAGACAGCTGTTCTCTTGTTTCCTAACTTCTTGCGGCAGAACAATTTCGCTCAGCAAAATCAATTGTCACTTTACCTCTGAATTTCTCATACTTTGACGGAAATTTTAGTAAGCGATTAGTAAAATCTGACAATTTGTAATTCTTATTCGTTATTCGAATGATATTTACATCCTTTTGCAAATTTAAATGCCGTTTTTGTACATTTTCTTGCGACGCTATTCTCATAAGCAGCTTTTTCTATTTTTATACTGTCTAAGTATGTTTGAATTATTTTATTTAAATTATTTATTGTACTCGTAAAGGCTTGTTATTAGAATATTTGCTAAGATGCAATGCACATAGAATTCATAAGTACATTTATAAATTTATGTACATAGTTATATGTATAATTGTCTTGCTTTAAGAAATATAATACGTATGAATAAATAAATAAACAATAATTATATGTGAGAGAAATATATTCAAACTTTTTGCAACAAGAACTTGTACGCAAGAATTTTCGGAATGTAGCAGTTTTCATCTGATCAAATTTGACCCGGACTGGACCGTTTAAACTGAACAATTAGTTTGCTGGATGTTTTGTGTTTCCAATGGAATCACGGCTAAAAAAAAATCGTTGAAAATGTAGCAGAAGTGTTTTGGAGAGTATACTTTATCACGAAAACTGGTATTTGAGTAAACGACAAAGCATTTAATGAAGGTCGTGAAGTCATCGAAAATTTGCGTCTGGCGCGGCGTCAATCCTCCACAGTTATTGACGATAACAACAGAAAAGTAAGAAAAACTGTGCTTGAAAATCGTTGTGTTGGCATCAGAAAGATAGCAAAGGATCTCAACATATCTTATGGATCGACTCAACACATTGTGGTTAATGTTTTGGGTATGAAATGTGTCAATGTTTGATTCGCACCAAAATACATGAATCTTTTGCAAAAATGACGTCAAGTAGAGGTCGCAAAAGAGACAATTGATAATGTAGCTGAATACCCTACATTCATCAAAAGTATCAAATAGTGGTGACGAGACGTGGAAATTTGAATTTGTCGTCATATCTGCAAAAGGATGCCAAAATAATTAGTAAAAAATATTGATGAACTGTTTGAATGAAATACCGATGAAGTCTCAAACTAAGGCTCCATTTTGAAATCTTATCAACAGAGAAATTATCTTCTTCTATTTCGTTGTTGTTGTTGATATTGTCGATTCAACCAACTAAAAAAATTTGACCTTGAAACAAATTTTAAAAACTAACTATCACAGATGCACTTGAAATTAATCTAAAACTTTCAAACTTACCAAATAAAAACGAGTGATATCAAAGGTTATTTCCACTTCAAAGTGTTTTTATCACAAACAATACTTGAAATTTATAGATTCCTTAAAAATATAATTGTAACAGTAGGAAAAAAATCGCAACCACAAATCCGCCGTTAACAATACACAATTATCCGATATACATATGTATTTGCAACTTATACAGAACAGCGACGAAATGTACTTCTGTATACGACTGTGTTAAGTGTGACGCGCAAAGCAGAAACGAAAAAGTCTTGGCTTTTTGCTATACATTTTTTCAATTATGTTGAGCTGATGAACAAAACTGTTAAGGGGCTTGGGAAAAATTCTTTGGGCGGATATAAATCTGGAATATTGGATTTAAAAAAAATTTCGATGTAGCAAAGAGCTTCATCAGGCAAAATACAGTAATTTAATAATCAAAATTGTTAAATCAATCCAATTAAAATAATCTTTTACATTTATGTTTGCGAATGTAAATAATTTTGTAATAGAAACCTAGTAATAGGCACTTCTAGAGTGTTATTAAGTATATAATAGGCACTTATTTAAGTTTAGTTTAAGTACGAAGACCTTTTTATAATGAGTGTTAATTAGATAATGTCTGCGACTTGGTCTACACAAATATTAAACACATGATAATGCGTCCACATAACACAATACATACATACATTCATACACATGTATACATAAATATATATAATTGTTTGTGTGACAGTGTGTGTGTGCTCTCACGCATTAAAAATTGTATATTTGCAAATGAAATGAATTTTTGCAAAAAATTATTTCCTCTTATCACTGTAAATTGAAATTTTCTGATTCTTCACAATGAAAGAGAAAGAATATATACTATATTTTTAACAGATAATTATATTCGTGTAAATATATATTTATACACTTATATTTTTATGCGTGTTTCTATAGTATATATTGTTTTTTCGTAGCTATATTTAAACTTGTTAACGTATAAAATACTTTGGAGAATTATTCATAGGAGATTATTATTATTATTATTTTTATTTTTTAGGAACTGATGTATATTTTCTAAAAGATATAAGGTATATTTTTATATTTATTTCAAATATTATATTTTACTAAAAGGCCAATAAATTTGGAGAACGGAAATATGCAACCGATTGAGGTAAAGTGAGCCTAGTGTGATAGCCTAAAAAAAGGTGATTTTTGGGAAATTAAAAAAACAAAACTATATATCAATTGTTCACGTTAAATTTATATCTACATAGCTTAAGGATATACAGTAACATTTTTGAAGAAAAAATAAGAAAAATTCTAGTCTTCGATGGCGCTGAAACCAAAAGGTCTCAACTGCTGCAGAGATTCTGTGTGGATGAAAGCTAAAAAAAAATCGTTGGTAAATATTGTCATCACAATGACCTATGGTCAAAAAAACTCCAAAAATGAGGGATTGTATGATAAAAGGAGCCGGATTGAACCAATTTTAAATTTCATACTTGGTGTGCCCATTAATCAAAATTTTAACAGAGTTTTTTCATTGTTTCCCCAACTACCAAAATCAACCGGATATGAAAAGTTAAGTTAAAAATCAAAAGAGAATAAAATTATTGGACATATCGAGCTACCTTCGTACATTACTCTGCAAGCAATAATAAGTGTCAATATGTGACTGTAAATACAATACTTGCATATTTGTAGTTGTGTGCTCACAATTATACATATCTATGATTATGAACAGATTGTTCTATAAAATGTTGCTCAAAAGTATTTATATATTTGATTAAGTCAGAGACATGTATCGTAAATATACCTTGTCATAGATACTATAAATCCATATGTAGAAAAGTGTAAATATGGAGACTAATATACAAATGCTTGAAAGGTGTGTGCAAAAAGTAAGTTGATTACTAATTCTTTTTAATTCTTTAGTTATGTAACAATATTAATATCATCCCCGTCAAACTAAATCCACTAAGTTACAATAATGCTTATTTCAATCAATGGTAGCGAATTCCCTTCCTTCAAAGCGCTCTTTAGTTCTTGAAAAATAAACGAACAACAAATAGGAGCAAGATATGTTACATAGTCTTACGATTGACAGTGTGCATTGTTTTAGTAAATGATGTGCAATCGATGATGAATACTTTTCCACAGTCCCGATTTTTTTAAACCTTTACTTCCACAACAAAAAATCGGCGAGTACGCATAAAAAAGTAACACACGCCTTGTTGAACACACCTTTTGTATTTAGTGGCACTGCTGGTTTTTATTATATATATATACATATGTGTGTATGCAATGCCGGCATAAAATAAAGTGATAAAACGTAGACAAACACACTTCACATTAAAAAAAGTGAAAAATTCTATAATCTAAGATTACGGTAATGATAATTTAAGCAAAATTGAAACGTTAGAGTGCTAACAGCTAAGCTTATAATTAGCTAATAAGTAACAGACGTTGACGTCAGGTTATAAATTAAATTTCACATTTTATATTATATATTATTATTAAAATGTGTTAAAATTGCATACTTTGCCCTTTTTTACAACTCATTTTATTAAATGTGTAAAAAAAGTAAGTAATTTTTTATTATTTACACTAGAGAAATAATTTCATTTACAAATGTACAAGTACATACACAATATGTGTGTTCATCGTAAAACCCTTGACACTGAGTTATGGCAATTGCAGTTATACAAAGTCAACACTGCCACACGCCTACATGCGCAAACGATTATCAGCTGATTTGCTTTGAATCTTTGCCTGGTTGCGGTCTGTAGATTTATGGCAACTTGAAAACTAAATTATTATTCGCAGTTAATAAATCATTTTTAAATGCATTTTTAGTATACTTTCTCCTTATCATAAATATTAATTATTAATCGAGAAACAATGTGTATTTCATCTGACTATGTGGCTTCCGAACTATTTTTGAAATATATATATAAAAAAAATATTTTTAATTCTGAATATCATAATAACAAGAAATAACCTCTTCCCTATTCGGTTGTTAAAAATTTACATGAAAAAGTAACTGAAAAGTAATTCAAAATAATTCATTACTAGAGAGTATAAAATACCTCATTAAAGCAATATTATAGTTTGCTAAGCTGTCTCTAGCTGTCATCGTTTCGTCATTTCTCTCCTCGCTATCTTTGCGCGCTGCTCTTCTGTAAAAAAATTATATAAATATGTGAAAGCAATAACAAAGCCATTAAGTTGAATTCGCCAGTGGTCGAAATTCGACCAATAAAAAATACAAGAATTAAGAATGTCGATTCATCCAACTAATTAACCTTCGAAAATAATGGTAAAAAATTTAACTATCAAACAATGCACTTGAAGTTTACTAAAAGCTTCTAACTCACCAAAATAAAGCGAATGATATCAATGGTTATTTCCACTTCAAACTATTTTTTTTTTCACAAACAATACTTGAAATTTAATGTGCGTTAAAAATGTAACTGTAGCAAAATTCAGTGTTGCAAGACGCAAAGTCTAAACACAATTAAAAGTGGAAAAATCGCAACCACAAATCCGCCGTAAACGATACACAATTCTCCGATATACATATGTATTTGCAACTTATACAGAACACCGACGAATGTTCTTCTGTATACGACTGTGTTAAGTGTGACGCGCAAAGGAGAAATAACATCGACTAATGAAAACGCGCCACCACGCTTGTAGTTTTTGTAGTCGCTAAATCTGCACCAACGTATTTTTAACTGTGTTCCCGTTGTTCACTTCTGTGAGTTTACTTCTTTCCAACGGTATAAATTTTATTCATATACTTGTATATCAACGGCAACACAGTCAAAAACGGAACATAATTTTTTTGTTAGCGTATTTATATATAGAAGAAGATGTAAATTATATAGTTCCATATGTATATAAAACATATAACTGATATCTTCAATGCCATCAAGTTTGGTTTTGCATATTCTAGACCAGCTTCACCATTGTCAAATGGTTAAAATGTAAAATTTTTGTCAAAACTGAAACAAAATTTTTTTTTGTGATTTTATAAACTGAATACTTAGGTGTGCTCTCTACTGTGACTGCCTAAAAACGGTTTAATTGTTTAAAAATTTTAAGGGTATACTCATATATTTTTTTTAGAATACACATTAATGTTTTTGTAGAAAACAGATTTACATGTTACATATTTTTTAAGTTACATGCGATCTCCAACGGCGGTAAAAAAGGTTATCCACTGCTGCAGTGATTCTGGGCTTCTGCGTGGATGAAACCTAAAAAAAAATATTCTTCTGGAAGATATTGTCTTCGCAATGACCTACGGTCGAAAAAAACCAAAAATTGGCAATATGGCGGCGTTTAAAAAAAAATTGAATTTTACTCAACATTTTATTAACTATACGATTTTTAAGGATATATTTATACATATTTGAAGAATATGTAGGTAAATTTTTGAAGAAAAAAATCTAATACTTTTCGAGTTACATGGCGATCTCTATTGGCGCCATAGAAAAATCCGCCACTGCTGCAGTGATTCCGGCTTTCTCCGTAAATGAAATCTAAAAAAAATCTCTTTAGAAGAGACCTACGGTGAGACAGATAAAAAAACTGGTAGGTCATTGTATGGAGAACTATATCCCGAACATGCAGACACAGTTTGATAGTGATTGAATCATTTGTCTCCGAGTAATCAATTAATAATTCGAAATTCTCAAAACTACGAGAAAAACGCGTAAGATAAAATGATGGAGCTAACTGAACTGAGCGGCTCCCTTCAGAAGGCTATAACTAAAAAAATTTCGAAAATAATTATTCGAAATTTTAGAATGCTACTTTTAAGGGTATACTCCATCGAAATATGACTGGCCGTGCCACTTAAAGTCAGTTATAATTTTTTATACAAAACAAACCAAAACTTTTTTCACCAAACAAATATACATTAGTTGCTTGTTCGATTCACCATCCTGCAAAGTTTGCGAATTGAATACAAAAATAAAGTATATTCCACCAACCTAATGCCTAGTAGATATATTATAACATAGAGAAAGAAACACACTTCTAAAATCTTAGCGAATCAATTACTAATTGACTGAGAATGCCTTAAGTAAACAAAAAGTCTAATAGTTTGGCTGGCTAAGCACCGGCAATTCAATAATTTTCAAAATTGTAAAATCACTTTTAATTCATTTATACTTTTCAACATGCACGCATGGGCATATGTGTGTACATATGCATATATTTGTGTTATTAAATTTGCACATCAGGCCACCTTTCATTAATCTATAAAATTTCTAAAACACGCAATGTGCTCAAAAGCTCAGACAGCAAACACCATGTACATACAAACAACTGTTAACATGTTTCACATGTTCATCTATATAAAATACTGCGTTCTCGTTCATAGTAATGTGCTTCGGCTAGCGGCAAAACAAATCTCCGAGAGTATCAGTGTTGATTTTACAAATAATTGTTTGTTTACTTTAAACTTTTTTTATTAGCACTTACTTATGGCACCTGCCTATAGACGAATATTTTTTTATATAGAGCCTAAATATTTCCTATATAGTGCAAAGCCCCAAATTAGATGCAGTTTTGTGATTTAGACTTTCAGTGAAATTTTATTTCAGTGTCTTAAATGCAAGATTGTGGCAAAAGGCAATGCAATTATGCCTCAAAGGTTATCGCAGTAGAAAATGAGCGATTTAAAAATTTTTTTTTTGTGAAAGTTTTAATTTATACCGTTAAAATATTATATATAACACATGTACAAATATGCTGGTTTTTCCAGAAAAATATTCGAGACTTCTTTTTTGATTGATTTTAATTGGTTTAATAATTAAATATGGAAAAGTCACGGACAACTTCAAAGAGTTTCGAAATAATGTCTAGAATGATATTTTAAAGGAATCAAACTTCTCTTATATATAATTGAGTTCAACAAAAAACTAAAAAAAAAAAAACAACTATTGAAACATTCTTCGAAATCACCTCTTTTTTAAGGGTCTCTATGGGTGACGGTGATTCTAGGTACTCTTGTTTCATCTGAGAGCCTATAGAGTATTTACATAAATGAGCAGTGTGACAAGCTGATTCAATTTAGCGATGTTTGTCTGTATATATACATACGAACTACTTAGTCCCTCGGCTTTTGAGATATCGATCTGAAACTTTGCACACGTCCAGTCCTCCTCAAGAAGCTGCTTGTCGGAATCGGCGATATCGGACTACTGTAGCATCTAGCTGGCGTACAAACTGACCGATTCAAATTAACTCCTTGTTAGGAAAACTTTTTCAATTGGCGAAATATTCCACGAAGTTTGACATGGATTATTATCTAAGACAATGCTATAATATTTAAGCATATTGTTGAGATTGAACCACTATAGGACATAGCTGATCAAAATCGAGCTCTTTCCATTGCCTTTTATGATGTAAGAAATGCAACCGTGAAAGGATTTATAACTTCGCTGCAGCCGAAGTTAACTTTTTTTCTTGTTTTTATACACCAACAATTCAAACACCTATATGATACTTTACTTAACCTAAAATCAATTCTTTGGTTTGGCTATACCCTGCGTTCAAACATTACTAGCCGGTAGTGTCGCCATGCGAATCACGCGATCAACGTCGCCCCATTTTTCGCAGCCAATTGGAGAACGTGGCCGCACCAGCTCCACTATACAAACATATATATTGGGAGTATTAGCATGACTACTAAATATGTATGTATGTGAAAATATTGCAAGCATAGCCGATTTTTTTCTTCACTGTTTGATTACTCACATTAGTTACATTAGCCAAATTTCTGCAAAGCCAACAAATTTCATTAACACAAGAGAGATTTCATCAATGCGGCAAAGTGAAATTTCTCATTAAAAGCACAAAGCTCTTTAGACAACTGGGAACTCTCTTAACAAACAGCTGATCCGCAAACATTTCATAATACGCTAAGTAGTTATACGTAAACATATGTTTATTGTATATATATATATATTATATATAAGCGTACGTATGAATAACAGTTTTGCTTTAAATAAAAAAGAAGACTATCTCTTGCTTACTTATAAGTGTGTCTGTCAAAGGTCTCTTGTAAAAATTGTTTGTTTTGCTTGTGCTTTCCATTGGCCTGCGCGTGGCGGGAAAATACATGCATATGTATGTATGTATGAACATATGACACTTGTTGGACAGCTATATCGCGTTGATAAGACTAATTCATAATTGAAATTTTATAAGTGAAAAGCTCAATTGCTTTACGTTAAACAATATATTTTACGCCGCCATTAGAAATATTACCACAAAAAATTCTATATACTGGTATTGATAAAAATAAAGTAGCTACTTTTTTTTGCTTCTTTTGCTTTTGAGGAAATAATCACTTCCTTTATATTTGATAATTTTCGGAGCTTTAAATTTTATTATCTCTTTAGCTGAGTTTCTTCTCTTTCATACATATTTTCTGGTTGGGATTGAATTTCGATTGTGGTTTGAACTCAGGAAACATGGATTACTTTTGGTCCGCTTCTTGCATAAATTACCTTTTTGCACAAAAAATAGATCGTCGTCAAGAACTAAAACTGCAAACTAACATCACCATTGTTAAGGAGTTCGAGAGGTTAAAAGAGTTTATGACAGAAAAACACGATTTTTCTTTTTAACAGGTGTTTTATTTAATACATAAATAAATACACTGAATATCTACAAAATTTCAATGCACATACTTTAATAATCGGCGATTAATTTTGAAAATTTTTGGAAAAAAACAGAAAAGTTAATTGGGTGTATGCATTAATTCGTGCGGTTTTTTTACGAAAATTAAGACTTTATTGTGAAAAAATTGTTATACATTTAATGTTCAAAGTATTGCCCATCGGAAGCTATGATATTTGCCCATCTTTCTGGCAGTTTGTGGATAACATCCCAAAAGAACTTCTCCGGCTTGGAGGTCAAGAAAGAATCAATCCAATTTCTGATACCCTGTTCTGAAGAGAAGCGTACTCCGGTGAGGGCATTTTGAATTGATCTGAACAAGTGGTAATCGGAAGGTGCTATGTCTGGGCTATAAGACGGGTGAGGTAGAACTTCCCACCCACAGTTTTCCAAATAGTTTTTAACTGGCCTTGCAACATGTGGCCGAGCGTTGTCATGATGAAAAATTATTGATTCGTGTCTGGTCGCATATTCTGGTCGTTTTTCCGCGATGGGGGTTATCATAATGAATCCATTTTTCATCGCCAGTGACAATCCGATGCAAAAACGACTTCTTTTGGTGGCGTTGAAGCAACATTTCCGACATGCAGAATCGACGTTCGACGTCTCTTGGCTTTAATTCATAAGGCACCCAATTTCCAAGCTTCTGGATGAATCCTAATGATTTTAATCGTCTGGAAACGGTTGCTTGATCAACTCCTAATACTTTTGCAAGTTCTTCTTGCGTCTGGCATGCATCTGCGTCGAGCAATGTCTCCAATTCTTCGTCTTGAAGTTTGTTTGGCTGTCCGGGTCGTTCTCCGTCGTCTAAGTCGAAATTGCCACTTTTAAACCGTGCAAACCACTTTTGGCACGTTCGTTCGGCTAAAGCATGGTCACCATAAACGTCCAGTAAAATACGATGGCTTTCGGCAGCACTTTTCTTCATGTTAAAATAATGAAGAAGAACTCCCCGCAAAAACACTTTATCTGGTACAAATTTCGACATTTTCAAATGAATGAAACAAATTGTTGTTCACGCTCAAACAATTTATATCTACTGAAAACGACGCGAAATGGCAGTACCTTTAAAATGAATATAGCCACAGATGAATACGACGCGAAATAATACTAGTAGAGCCCTCTCTTAGAAAACCGCACGAATTAATGCAATGAAAATAATGATCAAACTAGTCTACATTTCGATTTTTGACCAAACGGCAGCTTTCCAAACAAATTCTCTGTTTTTTTTTGTTTTAATTTACAGTTCAGAATGGCTTAAAATATCGCAATTATTATCTAAAATCTTATTCCTTTTATCAATACCTGAAATATATATCTATAAATTATATGATAATAACAAAATTTAATCATCACTCAACCAACTTCCAAAACACTTAACCCGCTTATCAGCTCATTGCCTGAAATTGTAGACAAATTCCTTTTTTTTTTGGTTCCTGAACTCGCGTTTTGCTAATGAAATATATAGAAATACCTAGCAACATAATCCAACAACAATATCGCGTAACGCAATGACATAACTTCTATTGGATTTCTGGCTTATCAATAATTTCTCTTAAGATTCCATCACCACTTTCTCTTACAACGAAAAAACACTCCACGACCCGGTGTGGTTTTCTATATCACTACATAACGGATGTAAAAATGTAAAAGGTCTAATAAATTTTCTCCAGAAATTATATTTGTAAAAGGATATATACTCGTTTGTATATACATATGTATGCATTTTTATGTATGTATATATAGAATTATTAGTTGGCTAAACACACGCTAATTTTATAAACAAATTTTGCTTAGTGCAATGACTTGGAATATTTGTAATGCATTTGCTTACATACATCTATATTTGTTCGAAGGTGCATGTGAGCTGCATTACCTATTATTTTTACATATATGATTTGTACATATGTCGATATATGTATTTATAATTTATTTAAAAAAAATAAACAAATATTTGTTCAGCCTTTGTAAAGGTGTTGACGTAAATCGCCATAAATTTACTGTTTACAATTTTTACGAATTCGAAACGCTTATTAAATTTTTTACTATTAATAAATATTAATTTGTATATGGGAGGCTTAAAAGTAGTTGCCTTCGGCAGCGATACAAGAATTATTGCGATTTTCAACTTTTTCATGCCATTTTTGTGCAACGATTTGCATTTTTCCATAAAATAGAGTTTAGTTAGTTTCCGCTATTACCTCTTCATTATCGCAAAATTTCTAAGGGTCACTTGATGGCAGGAACCATTATTTTAACAGCAGACTGTTTCGTCAATCCATGTTTTGTATTCGGTTTATCGAGTGCAGTCTGCATGGAAGACTGTTCTGAGCGAATTAACGGAGCCCATGCCTCATTCATTGTCCCATATCGATGCCAAAAATTCGCTTTAATAAAATTGAAAAGCTCCAAACACTGCTGGGAGTTTTAAATTGCTGAACGATATGTCCAACACGTCCCTTTGATATCTTCAGAATGTCGGTTATATCGATCAACTTCATTTTGCGTGGTCATCCAAAAACATGTTATGCATTTTTTTGTTGATATTTTCGTCCAGTATCTTTTGACTTTCATTGGGTATATCGTTTTTGTTGCTCATATGAACTGAACACAAATTAGCAAATCAATTGCGATTGGTTGTTCGCCTGGCACAGAGTCTGAATATCACTCATCAAGACTATTTTTGGTATCAACAACGCATTTAAAAAAATAATAGTGTTTCATTAACAAGCATTAAGTATAAGTATACGAACTTATCAGCCAGCGTGTAAGGCCAAACTAATTGACTAATACTAATAACTGCTTTAGATGGTATTAACCTTATAATTCAGTTATCATTTTTAAAAAGCAGTTTGGTGCTAATTTATACGCAAAGCGTTGAATTTTAATTATTTAAAAAAGTTGTTAAAAAGGCGAAAGATAATGTGACTAAATATGACAGTATGACAGTGACATACTAAATGACAGTATTTACCTCATAAAAACAGAGCTAAATTTTGGCGTTTGGTATATGCCTCTATACATGCTTTTTGAGAGCAGAAATAACTCTCTGAGAGGAGCTTGGAAATTGTCTACATTTTATCAAAACAACTACTTTAACTTCTCTTTTACACAGTTCATACATAAAGATGATGTGTTGATATTTATGTACTTAACTACATTCTACAATTTCATTGAGATCATTTTGAATTTAGAAAAATATATGAAAACTATTTACATATATAGTTATTGCAGATGTTCAGAAAGGGATTTTTTTAAATGAATAATGCACATGTATGACATATTTTATATACAAATGTTTTTATTACTTATTGTTGAGAACTTGTAGACTAAGCGTCGTCAATAAGTCTATAAAGTTTTTATTGCTCTTTTTCTTCTATTGCTTGGTCATTCAAAGAATATGTGGGGCTGTTAAGCGTCTTTTTGTTTTCTCGATGAAAGTCTATTAGCCATAAATTACTCAGAAATATTCCTTTATTAGATTTTTTAGATACTGTTTTTACATTTTAAAACGAACTTTGGTGGCATACGTAACGTTGACACAGTTTACGTTTTTTCCATGTGGCCGATTCATTTTTATCGCAAAAAGTTTGTACGACGTTGTTTATAATTAAAAGGTGATTAAGAAAATATTGATTCACAACATGTCTATATTTAAGTGCAATTAATAATCGGGTGGCATCAGTTTAGATTAATTTTGTTTACAGAATGTTATCATGCGATCTTTTGTACCAGCTAATTCCCAACTGTCATTTTATTAAAGAAATGATATGTAGTATATATACAGTACATTAAATTATGATATGATTGATAAAGAAATTTCTAAGAATGGTCTCTTATATGAGTTAATACAAGTATGTGAAATAATCGATTCCCTTTAACTCTCATGCCAACAACGTGCTGAGACAAAGTAAATGTGAGATAATGCGTATAGCTACCAAACAAGCTGATCGATCAAAATCCAGTCTCTGTATGAAATTTTTGTATTTGACGAGATATCTTTATGAGATTTAACGCGGATTATTTTCCAAGACAACCGTACAATCTTCGAAGAAATAGTAGGTAAATAGATGGGACCACTTTAGTGTCCAAATCAAGACAAAGATCTTTTAATACCTATATTTTGGTATACAAAATTCACAGCAGTATTACAGCTGCTTGGTGCATTACAGCTGCTCGGCGAAGTTAGCGTTGTTTTGTAGTTAGTATAAAAATATAATATTTTATGATTTATCAACGAATAGAAATGTAGATTGTGAATGATATGGAATGCTGCTGTAACTAAAGCGAAAGGTCGATTTGACCTCAAAATCGCCACAAAGAAACCGCCTTACTATTTCGAGTAATTCGCTAAGGTTATAAAGCGTTAAGTAGACCAGCTTTTTCTTCAAGCAATTTAAGGTGCTATAAAATATATATGAAAATAATTATTCAATGTCTTTGGTGTGTTTTATCAATCAATATGCGTGAAAGAACTAACCGTTAGCACTTTACTTCCGTTCGCCTTGCAACAGATCACGTTTCATTGTTTCTGCTAATCCATGCTGCCATACCAGTTGACCTTTAATTGAAAATTGCACAATGGCAACAAACACTTTCTATTAAGCGCTTTTGTTTCATTTGCTTTGCATACTATGTCTATACATACATACATATGTACATATGTAAAAGTTGAGAGACAAATACAAAATTGCTAGTAATTCATTGTATTGACTTGCGTTTGTTGCTTAATCGCCTGCCATCGCTGGAGCACAGTTCTTTTTAGCTTTGGCGTGTTTTATTTTTCGAAATGCAATATAACTGTATTTAGTGAAATTGTAAATCGTTTCAATTCATTTTATTCAATTCGATTTGCAAGTACCGTATATGCATACATATGTATATATGTAATAAAAATGCTCGTGTTTGCTTTTCTCGAAAGTCTGGAATTTTAATTCGCATTTAAATTCAAGCATATAACTCGACATACATATATGCATACAAGTATATGGTATATGCGTATGTATCCATAAAATAAATATATATATTTGTAAGCACAGTGTGTGCAGTGTATTTAAAAAATTTGCAATTGAGTTTCACGCATTAAAGGCAAAATTTACAATACTTTTGTAGGCATCAGGTGGTGTTACACTGGGAAAAATACATAGCTTATTCTAACATACCTATAAGACGCTTGTGAAAGGAGAAAAAATTAAATAACCAAGTACAATATTTATTTTGTGTTATGAGTACTGTTGAACTAGTTTATGTAATTGCAAGTATTTCTGTATTCCTGTGTTATAGCGATTTGCACGGTTTTAAAGCATGCCGAATATGTGATAATTGATGCGAGTTTGCATATTTTAAGACTAAATTTATTTTTTATACTCTTACGAAGAACGTAAAATAAAATTTAGTGAATTTCTCTTTCTTCCGCACAATTTTGACTCGTTGGTAATACTTTTCCAGCCCGCCATTCCCCTATTATTAAACGCCAGACTGTTGTAATATTCGTAAAATTACTTAACTTTCGTAGTTTCGAACATGGATAAGTCGAAGTCGAATAACAAGTCAATTCAGAAAACTTGGAATTGTTTTTATCTCAGAAATTGCTGCTCGACGGTCTTTTATAGGTGATATGCAAAGAAAATCTTAACTTAATGCAAAGAAAGACTTCCTGACTCTTGGAAAATCTGAGAGATATTTACCTGAAACTCTCTTTCTCACGCTGTAGTATTAACATTTTTCTCCTTTCCACCGTCCAATTTTGTCTGCTTTGGTAGAAATTTTCCAGCTTGAAACCCCACCATTCCCGTATTAAAAGCCAGATTTCTATAGTATTCGAAAAACTGCTAAAATTTCGTTATGCGAAAGTTGAAAACTCAATTCAGAAAAATTGGTGTTGCCTTCTGCTAAAAATTAGCATTTTATAAGGTGACTTCTCGAGGTTATGTTATATTGGTATTGTCTTTATCTCAGAAATACCTAGAGAAATCGAAGATTACTCCTCCTGGCATTTTTCTCACTCAATAGAATCGGATGAGATATCATCAGGAGTCCTGGGTAATGTCATCAGAATTGGTAAAAAATCTTGAAGCATAGCTAGTAAATTTCGTTAAACGAAGATAGCGCTTTCGCATGTTGAAAAATGTTAGAAAAGCCAACATCAGAATAAGAATCTGGATGTATACAACAACAAGATACCATTAAACTTAGAATCAATTTATTGAAAGTTAGTACCGTTTTTCAAATATTAATCAAATACAGGTTGAAACTGTCGCACAATTTAGCGAATGACGCCGAAACCGAAATATCAAAATTCACTGAAGGCAAATTGAGTTAAGCCTTGGCGTTGACGATAATAAAAATTTGTTTTGAAATACGTGAAAATGCAGGTTTCTTTCTTTCTGATCCCTTCTTTTACCGTTATGTAAGCAAAATCTGAAACATAAAAATGCTTTCAAGGGCATTGAAAATCATAGCTCAGTGGTGGCCTTACCGGAAATGAATCATATTTATGAATATAGGCAATCATTCAATAACATATGTCGGCTTTAGCATAAATCGTTAATTATCAATTATGCCGTGCGGACTGTCTAATTGACAGCGAAATTTAAGCCAAGCATATTATAATTACTAAGTCACGTACAGGCTAGATGTAAGTTAGATAGAAGCTAGATAGTAAGCGTACTGATAATTGAGCTGATGAATTTTAGTTTATCACCGCCAGTCAGAGATACACAGCGTGATCATATTGACAAGCCGTAAATTAGCAAAAAAAAATAGTCAAAACGACGATAATTATTTTACGGTTTGACGGCAATTGAACACACACACTTCTTAACACGTGAGAATATATGATGAGATTGTACTATCATCTTATTAGATGAAATTATTTGCTGTTAGCAATATTCAAAGAGAACTTTTTTTTCATAAGTGTTATATATATTTAGAAAACTGCTGATATCTACAAACAATTCACAGTAAAACTCCATTTTTCTTCTATATTTCACGCTTGCAGGGAAGGCAACCATCCCGATGATTATTCTCGTGGTCTCACCTATCGCAAATTGCTGGAAGAAGTCTGTCGCTTCGCCAACGTACTTAAAGATCATGGCATTAAGAAAGGTGATCGTGTCTCAATTTATATGCCGATGATTCTTGAACTGCCGATCGCCATGTTGGCATGTGCCCGCATCGGTGCTGTACATTCCATTGTTTTCGCCGGCTTCTCATCCGATTCGTTGGCGGAACGTATGTTCGATTGCCAGGCAAAGGTTTTGATCACCGCTGATGGTGCTTGGCGTGGCGAGAAACCATTGTACCTGAAGGCACTCTGTGATATCGCATTGGAGAAGGTCGAGGAGATGGGTCACACGGTGGAAAAGTGTATTGTGGTGTCACATTTAAAACGTGTAACACCCTGTGTTGAGGATCATGTCGAACAGGATATACCGTGGACGGATGATCGTGATTTCTGGTGGCACGAGGAGATGGAAGACAAAGAGCCAGCCTGTTATCCTGAATGGATGGATGCCGAAGATCCACTTTTTATGTTGTATACAAGTGGTTCCACTGGCAAGCCAAAGGGTGTTTTGCATACTACAGCGGGTTATTTGTTGTATGCGGCAACAACATTCAAAATTGTCTTCGACTATAAGCCAGGTGATATTTATTGGTGCACAGCTGATATTGGCTGGATCACCGGACACACGTATGTGGTGTATGGACCGTTGGCTAATGGCGCTACATCGGTGATGGTGAGTATTGTGGTTTTCTGGAATGTTTTAGCACAGTTTTATAAGATTTTCATTCAACTCTTATAGTTCGAGGGTACACCTTTCTATCCTGATAATGATCGCTTTTGGGCAGTGATCGACAAATACAAGGTGACACAATTCTACACCGCTCCAACAGCTATACGTGCGCTTATGAAGTTCGGTGAAGCACCGGTTTTGAAGCACAACCTAAACGGTCTGAAGTGAGTTCGAACAAATTTTGAGAGCTTTAGCTTTTAAAAATATATTAATGGCCTCTTTTTTTTACTAAAGGGTACTTGGCAGCGTAGGTGAACCCATCAATCCAGAAGCTTGGCTGTGGTTCTATCGTTATATTGGCAAAGAGAAATGCTCGATTGTTGACACATTCTGGCAGACAGAGACTGGTGGTCACGTGATCACACCCATTCCCGGCGCTACGCCGATGAAACCTGGCTCAGCGGTAAGTTATATTTGATGTTTTATTAATAAAACAGTTTAGATATATGTATATATATTGTATATTTTTTTTTTGTTCTGCAGTCATTCCCATTCTTTGGCGTTAAGCCGACCCTACTCGATGAGAGTGGTATTGAAATCAAGGGCGAAGGTGAAGGCTATTTAGTATTCTCACAACCATGGCCGGGTATGATGCGCACGTTGTTTGGAAATCATGAACGTTTTGAGAGTACATACTTCTCGAAATTCCCTGGCTTCTATTGCACTGGAGATGGTGAGTTGGCTTTTGGGTTTCCCATACAAAAATTTATTGTATTTTAGTATTTTTGAGTAAATCTTGCACTAGGAATAACCTTTTTCGACACCGTTTCCAAGACAGTTGGGTACATGTACGTAACCGGAACGGACACAGATTTTTATCCGGCCAAGAACTGTAGCATTTCCCCAAAATACCCTCGGAATGTTTTCAGCCGCTACAGCAACAACCAACCCTTTCGTTCTTTTATGGTTGTGTTCTTCTATAAGATGTTGATCTATAAACTCATTTAATACTCATATATTCCTTTCATACTATGCTATCTATTAATGGGATCCATAATAACTTCCATAATTTCTCCCTGCAGTATCATTTTACATTCCCATATAAGTAGAACTCCTCTTTTGGTATTCTTAGGTATTTTAAGATCTCGATTCAGACCTCAAAATTTATTTTGGTTAGATTTTTTACAAGCCGACTCCACGTGAACTTTAAAGATCGTGATATTATCGGCATTTTATTGGAAAATCCCTAACCTTGTAGTCAACTTTCTTGTTAAAACACCTCATGGACTTACCATGATTAAGGCTTCCTAATTCTCAAAGAAGTGAATGATATCTTTGAGCAGTCTTTGAGCTTTTCGTATCATACATCACGCTATAGAACGGTCACGATTTGAAAAGCAACATAGACTCTTTAACTACAATTTCACAACAACCAAAAAATCTGAAACTAATAACGTTGCTAGACGGGTCCATAGGTCTCGCTGATTTTTTTTTGCATAAATATTAAGATCCTTTTTGAATTCATATTTTCAATAATTCCTAAACTCATTTAAGGTGCACGCCGCGACGCTGACGGTTACCTCTGGATCACCGGACGTGTCGATGACATGCTTAACGTTTCTGGACATCTTATGTCCACAGCCGAAGTGGAATCTGTGCTTACCGAACATCATCGTGTAGCCGAAGCTGCTGTCGTCTCACGACCACATGCAGTGAAGGGTGAATGCCTCTACTGCTTCATAACACCCAATGAGAATGAAACTTTCGATGCCAAGCTCGTATCGGAATTGAAGAAATTGGTACGTGAACGTATCGGACCTTTCGCTATGCCCGATGTGGTACAACATGCACCCGGTTTGCCCAAAACACGCTCCGGCAAAATAATGCGTCGTGTGCTGCGCAAAGTAGCGTTGAATGATCGTAATGTTGGCGATATCTCAACGCTGGCCGATGAGAGCATCGTGGATCAATTATTTAAGAATCGACCGGCGGAAAAGTAAATAACAGTAAAATGAGGAATGTACAACTGCGACATGCATACAAACAAAAGTAGGTAGAGTGGTGTATGTTTGTATGAAAAAGATACAAAAAATTTTAGAAATAATTTGTAAAAAGTAGGAAATGGAAAAGACGCCGACGTCGATGTGCAACGATACAGTTAGTGGGCAGCGAATTGGTGCTAGGCATTTAAAAATATGCTTGACAACAAACAAAATCAAACACAAAGAGCGATGAAAATTCGCACAAGTCACAATAGATCAATACAAACCAACATTTTCTAGCTGTTTTTTTAGATTTTATGTGTATCGTGCAAGCTCACTCGTATTATGCATATGTACATATGTATGAATAATGAATAATAATAATGAACTCTCCAAATATTTTAAGTGTGTAAGTAAATAAGTTTTCTTTAAGTTTTAAACACCATAGCACAAATTTTGGTTTCCAGGTTTCCAAGATTTGGTTCTTTCGAAAAGTTTAGGCGCATAATAAGAGGTGATTATTTTTTTTTTTAATTAAATGTCATTAACAAATTCAACTTAGACAGACATTTCATATAAAAACATTAAAAAATAATAGATTAATCAGAATTATGAGATGAGTTAATTTAGCTTAAGATGCTAAGCTCACATTCCATAGAATGAAGTTCAAATCAAAAATATTCGAGAGAAACATTTTTTTTGTTTTTGCAAAGAAGCGTATTACCAGCTATTTGAGGCTGAGAATATGCTCAGCGAACTACAGATACTATTGTACATATGACTTATTGTATAAACGCTTTTGAATCGAATTCATTAATATGTATCCTAACACTTAAATATTTTTAAGTGAATAACTTAAAGAAAATTTTGGCAACAAAAAAAAAAAAAAACATTAAACAAATTGATAACACAAGTGGCAAGTTTTTAAGTTAAAGAAAAATTATTTTATGCGCAGAAAAGTTTTAGCCAGTAATGCCTGCCTCAAATGGTTGTAAAATTTTTGACTTCTCTGATTATGCGCCTGTCAACTGTATGTACATTTGTAGCTTGCTATTCCAGTATATTCTTAACACATAATTTACTTGCAATCTATATATACATATGTACATATATACATAGTATATGGCATATGTATATTTGTAGCATTGAAAAATAAATATGTAATTATGTAGTAATGAAAATATAATTTTATAGCGAAGGCAAATGTTAAACAAGGAATCAAATATACCACAAATACATATAAACATACATAAAAAATACATATGTATTTATGAAAGTTTGTAGTAAAAATCATTAATTTAGTGAATTATCTCATATACATATGTACGGCATATATTTGAAATACATACATATGTAAGTAGTTTTTAAATTAGTTTCTGTATAACTTCTTAGCGCATTGGTTTATAGAGAGCATGTTTAGCAATTAGTTTTTAATATAACACCATTTTGATATGAATGCACTCGTTTTTTTCGCTTATAATTATTTTTATTTAATGAACTTTGCTTTTTACTTTGGAATTATTGTAGATTTTTTATGTGATAAATGCGTATATATTATATTAATTTAAAGTATAGAAATATATATTAAAATATATTGTTATGTAGATTTTTATTATGTTTAGAAATGTATGGACTTGTAAGAAATGTCAGAAATACATAACAAAACAAAAAAATAGTAAACATTTAAACACAAAAAATTTTAGTTTTCATACCACACTGAAGACAGGCTCGCTTAGTGTATACATGTGCATTTATATATATATATAAGCATACTTATATATATATGTATATATATGCATGCATGTGGGTAGACATTACGTCTGCGTAAAAGGTAAGTAAATTGCTTACTTAGGCTTAATTTTAAATCTGATTTTCGGGATTAATTTTTGTTTATTTTTCAAACCGGTATTTTAATTGATTAATATTTTAAAATTCTTAGGATACGTTTTTTTTACTTTTTTTATTCCGATATTTGGGATTAGAAATTTGATAACTGTTTTAAATAAAATGTTTGGTATTACAAATTTAAACAAAATTTAATTGAAATGTCAATTCAATTAGTTTTAATGCATTATTTGCAACAATCCTTCATATCTTGTTATTGTGTTCTAAAATACGCGTTGGAATTTAGCTAATAGTCGTTGTGCTCGATTAGTAGTATGTTCTCGATTATTAGTGAATAATTTTTTTTCTTGTTTCTCATTTTGAATTTAGCATTCTCTTTTATGAAAATTGTTTATATATAAATATACATTAATACCAATTTATTGACGAACTTTTTAGAAAAAACAAAAAAACTTTAAAAATAAAATAGTTGGTTTCCCATACTAAAATTTAGAATAATAATTATTTATTATTAGTTCAAATTTATAAGTTTATTAAAATTTAAAATAATTGGCCCGATTGCTATAATCAATAACATTTATATAATATAAATTTTGTGAATATAAGTAAATGTATTTAAAAATATTTTAACCAATTATATATCGATAAAAAATAGTTACTTCCCAAACTAAAATTTAGAATACTATCATATTGTAATATTTTTTTACATTTATTAGACAGTTTAAAATAATTGGTTCGATAAATTTTTAGCTAATTGCTATAATCGATAACATAGTTTTTTGCAACCCTTTAATTTGTATAGCACAATTTTTGTATAAACTTTAAGCAACACATGCAGATTTCAAGATTTTAAAGTAATTGTGAAAATATTAGTTAATCTAATTTAAATTATGAAAAATAATAAGTTTCACCGTTTTGAAATTAATATAATATTAAATAATTTTTATTTTAAATTTATAGTCCTTTAAAATTTTTAATAACTAAGAAAACTTTTATAAATCTGTTAAAAATAGTTAAATATTAAAGATATCATATAGAGTATATAATTTCAAAATGTTCCTTAGGTTTGTTCGGATATTTTTTTTACTGTTTTTGAAGTTCAAATAATTCAAAACAACAAATAAAGACGATCATATTTTTGATATTAGTTTCATTGGACAATTTGACACTGATTTGATTTGGACCTGGTTTAATTTTGTCAACTAACAATTATGATTGTCGCAATAAAAAAAATGTATATTTATACATTTATATGCTTAAAGTTTATACAAAAATTGTGCTATACAAATTAAAGGGTTGAAAAAGTATGTTATCGATAAATACTATTGATTATAAATATACACACATAAAAAAATTAATTTTTATATATCCATTGTTATTGTTTTTTTATTTTAATAATGTTTATATATTTATTATTATGTTTTTTTTTATTAATTTTTGTTATTATTTTTAATATATTAAATTATTTTTTTTTATTTTTTATTATTTTTATTATTATGTATTTTATAATTTGTTATTATATTATTTTTTATATTCAGTATAGACACAGTGGAGCAACACTTATTAATAGATTTTCATTTGATTATATTACTTACAATACTTCTTATGATTCGGAAAATAAAGGGATATTAAAATATAAAATTCTGGATAAAAAACTCATTCAAAAATATTTCGTTCCCCAAAGTTTTATTTAATAAGTATTTATTTGGAAAAGGCATCACTATCTACAAAAACTTTTTTTTAAACTTATTATGACAGTAGATTTTACATACAAATTATTTATAAATTGATTTTCTTAATGATATCTAACAGAGACATACTTTTTCCTTTAAGGCACCATATTTAAAAGTATAAATGAGTATAAACTTATATTACTTAAAAAAAAGTTGATTGAAAAATATGAAAACTGCAAATAAAGCCATCCATAAGTATATATAAATATACATACTTAAAGAAATATATATATTTTGAGCAGAATATATAAACTTGTGGCTTCCTAAATCCAACTGGTATATCAATGAAAAATATAAAGTTGACTTGGCTGTAACCACAACCACACAAACATACGTACATGCATACATATCGTTAGGCTGTAAGTTGTGATTATTTAACATATCAGTAGGGATAAGAGAGACTTATGTAGTTCTCAAATTGTGAATAAGTCTGCAAATAAAGAAATAAAGGCGATTTTCAAGAGGGAGGCAATTAATGACTGCTTGTTGGACTGCACAGACACCTGTTTGACTGTGTTGAATTTACATTTTCAATGATGCAAACTATTTGCAAAAGACTCGCAAGCAACAAATACATATCACGTAAATTACACTTGTTTATTATGACTATATAGCAAATAAATATTGTTTACACACTTTAAATGTATGCAATGTCGAAAACTAAAATCAAAAAAACTTTGCATATTGTAGCCCTCCCGGAAGAATGCTTTATAACAAAGTTACACTAGTTCTAAGGCATGCTTCATGACTTTAATCTAAATTTACATATTTAAAAAATATTATTGAAAACTTAATTTATTACACAAGCATGCTGTTGTTGTTGTTCGTTTCAACTGGCTGTAGAGCTATTGAAAAAATTTAAAAAGTTGTTTTAATGGTGAAAAAAAGCCGAGAAGCCAATCTATATACATACATACACATGTACGTATGATAAATGTGAATTCCGTTACTTCAAAAACTTAGTATTTATTTAAAAAAAAGTGTCTAATTGTTGCAAAATTATATGATGATAATGACAATGGTTATTCAACACTAACGCATATACAAATAGTATGTATGTAAATTAATGTATAAATATTTAGCCGAAAATAAAAGAGCAATAAAAACAAAAATTTTGAAAAGGGTTATAATTTGTTTTTATAAAGGAGTTGTATCAACTTGTGAATTTGAAAAAATCGATTTTTGTTATATGTATATCGAATGTACAATACATACATATACAAATTTGAGAATATTATCCGAAAATTTGAAGTGGATACGGCAAATAGTTGTGCACATGAGTGTATTTGTAAGAATTTGTTAAGTTAGTGTAATCGCCTCCCAAAACTTTATACGCGTTTTTTCAAAACGCTGCGTTCCGAGCCGGTGAAGAAAGTTTCTTCGAAATGACTGGACCGATCGACTTGAAATTTTCACACGAACTTCATGATATATATAATGATCACTGGAAGGAAATTTGCATATTTTTTTTTAATTCCATTTTATTTTCATTTTTCTGAAGAGTAAATTTTTCACAAAAAAATTATTATTTTTTAAAAGCCGCCATTTTGTCAAAAATCAATATTTTGATTAGTTCTACGATCATTATCTGTATACATCTATTTATTATTATTTTTTTGTTTTTGGATTTGAGATAATTTCAAGCAAAAAAATCTTCATCAACGTCAGACACCTTTTTTCGATGGTCTTCTTGGAGATAGGCTACGGGATCAAGCGAATGCAAATTTTTCAAAATAAACCATCGATTATTTAAGTAGATACATTTTTTTAAATGCACATTATTTTTACTTATTTATTTATTTTGAAATGCACTTTTCTGACTTGCAAGTGGATATAACCACTTAAATGAAACGTTGAACTTTGTTTGTGTGTGCCTTTGAATTTGTTTAAAATGTGACAATGAACTATGACACGTAAGAGTTCATATGATACATAATATGAACATGATAAAAAGCATCTTCTCAAAACATGCAATAAGTAAATTAAAATTAAATAATATAAGCTACAAATATTAGAAAATAACATAAAAATTAACAATATGTAAAGTAGAATGTGTTATCAATTGATTATCGATAATCGCGTGCAATCGACTGCTTATAATTGCTTGTTTACATATTTGCGTGTCAAACGCAATGAGTTTGACAAGATCAGCTGTTCAGGGCACGTCACAACAGCATATTTTTGTTAAACCAAAAGCTACATATAATTTTCTGTTGTGTACTAAACATTAATTTAAAAATAAAAACAGCTAAAATGAAGTGTGCGGTTTTAAATTGTTCAAGTCAAAGTTGTCAAAAGGAATCTTGCAGTTTCTTTAATTTTCCTGCTAATGAAGAGTTGTCAAAGGAATGGGTGAAATTCTGTGGGCGCAAAAAAGTTTTCAATCCGCGGACAAATTACATATGCATGAAACATTTTAAAAAGGAGGACATCGAAAACGGAGTCGAGTATGAAATGGGTATAAATCATTTATTTACAAATTTTTCAAAGTAAATTATATATAATTTGATAAAAACAACATAGGTTTCGCAAAAAAACGCATACTTAAGCGCGGTGTTGTACCAACTATTTTCAAAGTGGAGTTAAGCGATGCCGAGCGTAAGGAAAAAGCAATGCGAAGAGAAAATAAAAGAATTGTGAACGAATTAATTAAGCAATATGATGCTGAACATAATACTGCAGGTAATGCAAGTTTAATTAATTTTGTAAAATCATGAATTAAAAATTTGGTAAATATTAAAGTAGTAGTGCTCGAAGAAACGAAGATGGCATCAGTAGAGACCGTTGATTTAACAAACAGTGATGCTGCTTTATTGGATATGAATAATGCTGTCGAAACTCCAACATCGCTTGAGCCATTCTTCGAAACATATAGAACTCCATTTGAGGAGATTGAAGACTTAGAAATGAAGTTGTAAGTACGGCATAAAATAAAATATTTTTGAAAAATGTAAAATTATAATTTCTATGTAGAGAAAAACAGCAACAAGAAATTGAAGAGCTACGCAAAGAAAATAAAAAGCAACAGAAGGAAATCGTAGCGTCCAAACTGGAAATAGAACTTTTAAAGCGCAAATATACATGCGAGCTAAAATTTTTGGAAAAACAAGTAACGACGGCACAAAGTGAAAAGACAAGTATAGAGATGAAATTGGTAAAGATTTTTTCAAAAAAACAGTTGGATATATTAAAGTCTGACGCGAACAGAACACATTGGTCTATAAGCGATGTAGAACAAGCTAAGTTTATATATAACAAAAGCCCCAAAATCTATAACTACTTATACAATCGAGGTTTTCCAATACCTGCGGTGCGCAAAGTAAGAGCATGGTTGAATACGAAAGTACCAATAGCGCATTTGAGAGACCACTGTTATACTTCAGAATTGTTGGAATAAGCTTTTATATGTATATGCAGTATATATAATAAAAACTTTTTTTATAATAATATATAATTAAAAATTCCTAAGTTTCAGTCTAGTACTAAGAAATTATTAAAAAAGAAAATTTGCCAAAAACAATCATAAAAATCGAAAAAATTCATAAAATAAATCGAAAATGGCAACCCCGTATCATTCATACGCAGCGCTATACACTCACACACTTAATTTTTTTTATTTGTCATATTTTTGCCGGCAGTAGTGGAATATTTCCGTTCTCCAGCTTTTGCAATTAGTTTTCTTAGTCATTTCCGTCAGTTCACTGCGAATATGCATATATTCTTCATTTAGCTGCTGTCGTGGTTATTACTTAATTAAATTAAACATATAAATTTTTGCTGCTAATTTCTTTCAAGTATTGTGAAGCAAGTTATTTGCAGTGTCCTTTTCAACGGCGTCGTTACGCAGTTCCTATTTGCTACTCAAACGCTTTGCAAATCATCAGTGCATTTATTCGGCGTTTAATTCCGTATCCTGTCAATTTATACATACAAATTACATTTGCAGAAGTAAAAATATAAGAATGGGTGATTGCAGTGTGGAGTTGAATAAGTGCTTTGAAGTTGTCTCACAATTGGTGGACAAAGCAGGTGCGGTAAGTTTCCAAAGGCTGTGCTGATTTCAAAGTTTTATTATTATGTCATGATTGTTTATACTGAAATGTTTACGCATATACATATTTCTGTATGTATGTATATCGATTTTTATACGATTCAATACAGTTGGTGGCAAAACGTAATGAAACACGACAAGAGTTCGAAGAAAAGGCGAACGATATTGATTTGGTTACTGCCACAGATAAAGAAGTGGAACAGCTGTTGATAAATGGTTTGCTAGATTCCTTTCCCGACCACAAGTAAGACTTTTAACGACAAAGTGTCAATTCTGTATTTCATAATTAAATTATCAACTTCATTTCAGATTTATTGGTGAGGAAGAGAGCGCTGCTGGCGGCGCACCAAACAAGCTAACAGATGCGCCCACCTGGATTATTGATCCAGTTGATGGTACCATGAATTTCGTACACTCTTTTCCACACTCATGCATTTCAATTGGTTTGAAGGTGAATAAAGTCACCGAAATTGGTATTGTTTTTAATCCAATGCTGGGCCAACGTTTCAGTGCGCGTCGTGGCCAGGGCGCTTATCTAAATGGACGTCGTATACACGTTAGCGGCCAAAAGGAATTGGGCAAATCTTTAGTTACATCTGAATTTGGTACATCACGCGATACGGACAAGTTAAAAGTCGTTTTCGAAAACTTCCAGAAAATAGTGCCAAAGGTGCATGGGTAGGTTGGCAATTCAGTTTTCGAGTTGTATTTTGTTTATAAACGATATTGTATTATCTATTTTCAAAAGATTTCGCATGTTGGGCGCTGCCGCACTCAATCTCTGCATGGTTGCGCTCGGCGCGGCCGATATTAATTTCGAATTTGGCGTACATGCTTGGGATGTATGTGCTGGCGAATTGTTAGTGCTTGAAGCAGGCGGCGTTGTTATTGATACCTCAGGTGACAAATTCGATATTATGTCAAGACGTGTTTTGGCTGCATCCAGTGAAGAATTGGCACAAGAATTTGCTAAACACTTGACACAATTCTGTCCACAACCACGGGATGATTAATTCCATATGATATTAAAAAGGGTTAAAGGTGATGCAAAAAAAAACATGTAGGTTGAAGTGAGTAGTTGTTTAAAAATTATACATTAACATACATTTATTTTTATGTAAAAAAATTGTAAAATTTTTTAAAAAATAAAAAAACAATACAGATTTTACAAACTATTGCTGGATCCAATTGTTTTGAAAGTTTAAATAAATGTTTTTAAAAATGAATAAATTTTCCATTATAAATTATCGCTGCACTGTAAGTTCCCTCTGTAGTTACGCGCAGAAAAAGTATACTGGATTATAGAATGTTTGTATACATGTAAGATTAGCTAATTGTTGTATGTCAACATACGTACATACTTATACATTTATAAGTAGGTGATTAGCGTGGTAAGTGCATAACGCCTACGCCTCAATTGGTAGTTATCAAGTAGTCGTCAAATTGTAAAAAATTCGAATGCTTGATAAATATTCGTTTAAATCGCGAATAACATTACAATAAATCTTAGAAAAAGTAAGACCTTTAAAGTTTCTTGCAATAAAACAGTTTCTTTTTTATTTTCATATTCATATTATATTATATATTCTTTCACAGTTTTAAGTTCACCATATTTATCAATATCTCTACATATGTATGTATGTATGCATGTATGCCGATATCAGTTTCAATATATTTAACTAAATGTGTCTAAATTTTCAGAATTAAAGAAATGTGTCGAATACTATTTAGTTTACGCTTTATGGTTTTAAAATCAGCAAATCGTTTATATAATTGTTATTTTTTTTAATCATATTATTGAAATAGCTCCCACTATTACCATTACAATTTCATTTATTTTAATTATTGCTGTTAGTAAACTACTACATTATATTCTATTAGAAATGCTTCACCTGCACTTGTTTTTTCATATTTGTAAATAAATTATGTTTGTGTGTACGCGTATACCATACATATAAATATGTACGCGTAAGTTTAACGTTTAAGTGTATTATCTCTTTCGTTATCTATCCATAAATAGTTAAAAAGAGTAAATTGAACTACTTCAAGATCGAGTAAACATTTAATTATTTATTTATTTTTTGGTTTTCACAGCAAAAGCGAAGAGTAGTTTAAATTTACACGCATATATAATAGTATATATGTATGTACTTGCAAATGTTGTACATAAACATTTAATTTTTTATTTCCTTATTATTCTATTAGATAAGTAGATTAGAATAGTACTGCAAAACCTTACATTGCCTCATTACATTACATTTGAAAATGTTGAGTTTATTTGTTTTTTAGGAAGAAGAGCAATATTTTAAATTATATGTATATTTGTGTTATTTAAAATTCATCTTTATATTGTATGTATACACACTTAAATAATTAAGGAAACGCATTAAGTGATTTGTGCTATATAATTTTAAATGTATGACTATAAATACATCCATTTATATATATTATTTTATATATACATATTATATATAGATATATGCATATTTTATGAGTTTTTAAGTTACACCATAAAACCGATTATGTTATGATAACCGTGTGTATATGTATAAATCTACTGCCAAACTGTATATATGTCGATATTTTCATATCTAATACACATTCTGTATATATTGTAGATCTAGAACACATCCTCTATAACTAGATTTTATCTTAAATTCTATATTAATGTACCGTTTTCACACATTTTAATGGAATTTTCATAAAAAATTGAAAAATTTGACACTCTTATATGTTGTTGTTTTTAGTATAATTATAGTTGCGCCACTACATAGTATACTGTTCGTGATCATTCATTGTCATCACTGTATAAATGTAAATTTATTTTAAGTAATTTTGGTTTTATTATATTTGAAAATTATGATCTGAGTGATGATGAACTATTATGGCATTCAAACATGATAAACAAAATGCTTTTATTACGTTTTACCGATTTAATCACTGGGAATTGAGTTGGTTTTCTTTTATTTAAAATCACAAAAAAAAAACACTTACATACACAAATCCTTTTCATTCATTTGAGATCCCACATAAAAAAAATATATTTACAGGAAGCATGCGATTGCACTAAAAATGTAAGTGTACGTGAAAGTAAGTACATATACATAACGATTCACATAAATAGTTTTAAAGTCCATATTATATGCACTGATTTATATTGTATTATATGTTTAGCGCACAAAACTAAAATAAAATGGATAGAAAAATAATATTTATTACACCAGCCTTCTTAGACTAAGCAAGTCAATTTATGCTTTACTACATTAAAATATACTTAAAAGCTATATGGCTCATACATATATACCTAGGTACGCTCCCTGTTGTCATATTATATGTGTCTGACCTAAATTTTAATTTAAGTTAATTTTATATTAAAGTATTTGTAATCGCGACAATTTTAAAAATTTAGAAATAAATTCTTATACAAAACTACTTAGTCTGTTACTTAATTTTTTATATTACTAATACAAAGGTTTTATCTAAAAATTTACGATTTAAACACATACACATATATGCAAATTGTACTTTATGATTTACTCTGAATAAAGGCAAAATGAAAGGCAGAAAGTTATTAACTACCAAGTGATTAGGTTATATATAATGGATTTTTATACAGTTTAAATTCGATTATCTTACAAAACTTGCAGCTAGTCTATAGACCTATGTGGGTTCGCTTAATATACGAGGTCTTAGAGATGCTTAAAGAGGAAAATCTTTTTAATCTTTGTGACTGAAGTAACTATGGAAAACAAGATTATTAAGGGTGTGATAAGGAATGGAAGTGTACTAATTTCAGTTGCATAATTTGTTGTTTAGAATGTGTTTGTCGTGTGTAAATCAATGGAAATGTTTAAAAAGTTCTAGATCATCGTCTCGCAGATATGAAATGCATGCATTTCAATAATATTTAGCTCAAATGAATATTAAATTATAATTTATAGGCAGAAAATTACTTACTTCAACTTCAACCGTTTATATTTTTCTGTGTAGATGATCAAGTTTTGTATTGTACATGTTGCGTGTACGTATCTGAAAAAGATTTTAATAAACACCACGGCACACAACCGGAAATCTAATATTTATATTTTGCAGCGGATTCGCTCAATACCTTTTCCGCCAAGGATTTATCACGTAAAACTTGCGGTTATAGTACATTGTACTAAAATTACTTTGCATATCAATTTGCACGTATTTTATGCACTTTTTACTATATTATGATTCATGTGATACACATTTTTACACATTTTAGGTTATTCCGCGCTATGGTGGGAAATTTAGGAAGCGTGCATCGTACATACAAAATAGAGCACACTAGAACAACAATATTTTGCATTAAACGATGTGTTTTTGTAATAACAGCGATTATACACTTCTTATAACAATTTGCACTAATGAATTTTGTTAAATTTGTATAACATTTTTTCTGAATATATTGCAAATTCTTTCACTCTGCTATGTACATTACTGAAAACTAACGGCTTCCTACACGGTTGCACTTGGCTTTGCCAACTAATTGCTTATGGTAATTTCTTGTTTACATCCCACTGTGTTCTTGCTGGGAAATGCGGTGATACGAAAACTAAGTTAAATTGGCTTTTATTTACTTATAATATTGCATTGTAGAATTAATACAAATAGTATTAGTTGTGAAATGATGACTGAAAAACATGAAGTTCCGTTTGTCAAGAAAAATTGTCTGTGTTAACAGATGCATAATTTTTGCAACATTTTGGCAACGCGAAGCTGACAATAGTTCATACACAGCGTTTTCCAATATCTTTTGTGACAGTTAAGTTAAATTTAAATATTGCAAAGGCAATTGTACATCTCTCATTTTTATTATTTATTGGAAAATTTTAAATTTCAATTTCATTGTATATTGTAAAAAAACAAAAAGCTATTTAACATGCTCTGCTGCCTTTGGTTCGAAGGGGCACTGGCGAATATTTAAATGCCACAATGACCACGGGTAGCTTGCAGTGAACTAATTCTTTGTTAGCATCATAGAATATATTATTCAATAAAGAGTCAATAAAAATAGCTAACCCATTTTCTTGCGCTTAAGTTATTCTTATTATCGAGCAGACAATCTTTAATATAAACTTTAAATATATGCACCTGTCAAGTGATATAAAAGTTCCAATTCAAATGAAATGATGTTGCAACAAACTTATTACAACATTAAATATTAAAAATAAAACAAAAAATAAAGTGATGGTTTTGTGTAATAAAAGTTTAAGTTTTATTTAGAAAAAAATTTATATCTACATAACTAATAATGTTTTGTAGTCGTTTGCTTGCATTTACTTTTAACTATTTAAAATTGCAAAAGTAAAACATAGAATTAATGTAGTTTGTTGTATTTCTCATTTTTTTCATATAATGTATAAAAAAATATTTAATACAAACAAAATAATAATTAATGCGCAGTGTTGTTGCTGTGATTGCCACTTACATATACATATACTCAGGCCTTAATATAGAATTCATTAAAATTATGCTTAAATATTTATATAAAACAAAAAATAACCAAACAAAAACTACAGGGCACTTATAGTTTAAATCATTTAAATGAGAAGGACGAAAATGATATATGATATATGAATATATTTACTGCAGATGTACATATTATATTTATGCATATTGCTGATTTATAAAATGATCATATATATTTATAGTAAGTATACATGTATGCACGTATGTATGTATATTTAATGAGTGAAATATGTTTATGTGCTGATTAACACACATTGTTTAGATTTAAACATTATATACATTATTATTAAGGCTAGGTCAGTTATGAAAGTCAACGCATTCATGATTTGGAAGATGTCGAAAGGGAGAACTTAAAAACAAATGTACATATGCATATAAGTGATATATGCAACAAAAAAAAAACAGTGAAAATTATGTTGTGGTTGAGGTGAAACCTTAGGTTCATTACAAAGTGTTCAATGAAAATACATTTAAGTCTACAAAATTTTACAACATTTTTAATGAGACGCAATGAAATAAATATTTTTTACGAGTTTGTGAATAATGAAGGCAAACGCTGATACTTAGTGTATGATTTGTCAAGAGATTCTATTGGATTATACATATATACTCGTTTATTTATATATATGACTTTGAGTGTACATAATAAAATTTTATTTAGTGTTATTTAAAATGCTATTTTGAAATTTAAAACTCAAATGGCTGGAAGGATATAAAATATGTGCATTTGTTATTGCTACTGCTAATGTTTTAATAGTGGTCCATATAATCTTGTTAGCATTTGAGGTTTAGTTTTATGAGCGGAGCGTATGCGTAGGAATTCGTGTTGTGGCATAATGTAATTTATTTCTACTACGTTAATTATTCGTGCACTTATTTACATTTGTTTTTTATTTATTTATTTTATTAAATTTTTTGATCGAGAAGTGTTTTGTTTTTTTACTTTTCAATATTTAGTTTTTTTTTTATGTTACGAGTTGAGATGGGCGCTAAGTTTGCTAATATATTCGCTAATGCTATGTACCGTAGATGTATGTATGTAATTTACTTATATCATATACATATGTATGTATGTTTTAAGTGTAACAGTTTTAACAATTGAGATTTATAGTGGTTGTTTTGTTCTTTAATTTACGGCCGTATGCGACGATTTTAATGAACTGCTAGGCAAGTGTATCATTAAAAATAATATTTTTTTTAGTTGCAAAAAAAAATTTAAATACTTTTTACATAGATTCTATAGCAAATTACAAAGTAAAATTTTTTTTGTTATCTAACAACTTTAAAACAAAGATACTGCATAACGTATAAAATCGATAATCGATCGATAAATTTATTTCTCTCACTGTAATGTATTTTTAAATAAAATAAATACGTTGCTTCAAATTTATTTAGCGCATTTTTTTTTAATTTTTAGGTTTTTCGTATTTAGTAATTTTAATGTGTTTTTCGAATATACATATGTACGAGTATGTATGAATACTTGTTTTATTTGTTCACGGCTAAATTTCCACTATTTAGTTATGTTTTTTATGTCAGTGTTGCATTTTTGAATTGATGCGTTTTACTACACATGTGGTTATGTTTCTAATATTCATTATTATTTTTAATGCCTTCTTGACCTTAAATGCTTGCAGTTTTTCATTTAAATTTTAAATATTTAAGGTTGTTTTTAATTTTTCTTGCTGATATTGCAATGTTACATTTGTCTGTGGCATGATCACGTGATGTTTGTATGTATGTATGTAAGTAAGCTTGTAAATAATGTATTTTTCTTCACTTTACTATTATAATTATTTATGTATATAAATGTATGCATGTATAGCTAAAACTGGTAACTATTTTTCATAAAACACAAATTATGAAAGAGTTTCTGCTAAACTATTTTTTATAAAACAACAAAACATTTTATTTTTTATTTTTTTATTTTATGCTTTTTTTTTAATAAGTAGCAGGAAAATCTATAAGCTAATCGTGCTACGATTACTTTTTAAAATTATATAAACAATTTGTATTATTATTATTATTATTTTAAATAATAATTTTTACTTCCATCATATAAATTAAATATGTAAATATGTTTCTGTTGCTTAAAAACTATTCACGCTAGGTTTAGAAAACGTATAGTAATCATATTGTTATTTGTTGTTGTTGTTGTTGTTTTCACTTCTTATTTTCACATACATAAATCTCTTTTTGCAAACTGTGTGTTTGGTCAAGCGTTCCCCCATAGCTCCACAGCCCTCTCTACTCTACTCTGCTCTTCCTTTCTTCTCTCTTTCCCCCCCTTCACTTTCCTGTGTATGTATTTTCGTCTTTTGCGGCAATTTCACTTTCATAACGTTTATCCTTATTACGCTTCGTATTTATGTTTTAACTTTTCCTTTTGGATTAACTTGCGTCACAGTCTATTCGTCCGTCCTTCACAGATCATCCTCTGTCTTGGGTATATCGAATATCTCTGCAAAGAGTGGTGGCAATCGCAGTTTGGTCCAATTCATTCGTAACCAGTCTAAATGTGAGAAATGCTTGGCGCCCAACGAACGTAATTCGGGTATTTTAGCCTCGAGTGCTGGCATCAGTTGTAGCGCTTGTGTGGAACCGGCACGTGAGCGGACAAGTTGTACACGCAGTGCTTCGGCGACGCGTTCGCGTGATCGTGAAATCATTTTCGGTTCAGCGAGGCCGGAACGATCGGAGGCGAGCAATACCATGGCGGAGAAGAGACCGATTTCAGTATCACTTAAACCGTAACTGTTGAGGGTGTTGGCGAAAT